>NC_133615.1:2952500-3193000 GCF_964106895.1 Numenius arquata
AGCGTCCTGGCCTGTGTCAGGAACAGCGTGGTGAGTAGGACTCAGGAGGTGATGGTCCCCCTGTCCTGGGCACTGGTGAGGCCCCACCTCGAGGGCTGGGTCCAGTTTTGGGCCCCTGACCACAAAAAAGACATTGAGGGGCTGGAGCGTGTCCAGAGAAGGGCAGCGGAGCTGGTGAGGGGTCTGGAGCACAAGTCTTGTGAGGAGCAGCTGAGGGAGCTGGGGGTGTTCATCCTGGAGAGAAGGAGGCTGAGGGGAGACCTTCTCACTCTCTCCAACTCCCTGAAAGGAGGGTGTAGCCGGGGGGGGTTGGTCTCTTTTCCCAAGGAACAGGTGATGGGACAAGAGGAGACGGCCTCAAGTTGCACCAGGAGAGGTTCAGATTGGATATTAGGAAAAATTTCTTAACCAAAAGGGTTATTAAGCCTTGGAATGGGCTGCCCAGGGCAGTGGTGGAGTCACCATCCCTGGAGGTATTTAAAAGACGGGTTGACATGGTGCTTAGTGACATGGTTTAGTGATGGTTTTTTTCATCAGAGTTAGGTTGATGGTTGGACTAGATGATCTGAAAGGTCCCTTCCAACCTGGACAATTCTATGATTCTAAAATCAAATAATTTCTTGCTTTTATAAAGGACTTTGAAAATCATAGAATACTGAGTTGGAAGGGACCTCGAGGATTGTCTTGTCCAACCTTGGACCGGAAAATGCTGGCCACCGGATCACAGGATCAGGCAGGGATTCCTGTTGAAACCTGGAATTTTTTCCTGGAGTGTGTGGGAAGCAACGAGCCAGTTGAGTCTTTGTGGTTAAATCTTTTCTTTGGATCCTTAGTGTTTCCCCCAAAACCTGTTTGAAATCCTCACACCAGGTGATACCTTTTGCTTATGCCTCGGAAAATCGTCGAACTGGTAAATATAGTTGGGAAATGTACAACCTGCCCAAAACCAAGTGGTTTAGTTCAGGTGGTGCCCGTTGAAATATAAAATTACGTGTACAAATTCACCCAGGTCGCTCTGATCATCTTTCTATTAAAGATCCGTGGCGTGAAGCTGGTGTTTGTTGCCATGTGGATGTGAACATCTTCCAAAGTGGTGTCTCCTCCGTGGCAGGGCTTACTGGGTGTTACTGGGGTGCCTGGCTTTCTCCTGGTTTACTTACCTTGCTGCTTGGTTACTGCTAGAAATTAATAACCTTTTTCGTGTTCTCTGCCCAGGTGGCCAAGAAAGCCAACGGCATCCTGGCTTGTATTAGAAATAGCGTGGCCAGCAGAAGCAGGGAGGTGATTGTCCCCCTGTACTCAGCACTGGTGAGGCCACACCTGGAGTATTGTGTCCAGTTTTGGGCACCTGGATCCAAGAGAGATATGGAGGTGCTGGAGCGAGTGCAGAGGAGGGCAACGAAGCTGGTGAAGGGCCTGGAAAACAAATCCTATGAAGAGCGGTTGAAGGAGCTGGGACTGTTTAGTCTGAGGAAGAGGAGGCCGAGGGGAGACCTCATCACTCTCTACAACTACTTGAAAGGACACTGTAGAGAGGTTGGTGCTGGTCTCTTCGCACAGGTAACTAATGACAGAACGAGAGGGAATGGCTTCAAGCTCCAGCAGGGTAGGTTTAGACTGAACATTAGGAAAGAATTTTTCAGAGAAAGAGTGGTCGGGCATTGGAACAGGCTGCCCAGGGAGGTGGTTGAGTCGCCATCCCTGGATGTGTTTAAGAGCCGTTTAGATGTGGTGTTGGGGGATATGATATAGGGGAGAACTTTGTAGTGTAGGGTAGAGGGTTGGACTCGATGATCCCAAGGGTCTCTTCCAACCTGGATGATTCTATGATTCTATGAAAATGTGCTAACGGTTCTCATAGACAAGGGGATATTTTACTCCTCCATCCCTAATGAGTCTGTCTTCTATTTTTTATGTGTTCTAGAAAATACTGTCTTTCAGAAGCTTCTTTTCACTTCTGAAAAAATGTAATTTTTATTTTCCCAGCTCCTGGTAGATAAAATGGCAGGGGGGGAAATGCGTGGGATGTTTTCCTTTTCTTTTCTGAAAGGTTGGTGTGTTTTTCCTGGATCCTCCCATAGGTACTTCATTACAACTAAGTGTAATATGTTGAAGGGGATGAATTTAAATGCATTTTAGACTTTTTTTGGTCCTAAATTGTGAGATCCTAAAATAGGTATCTATATATGTGCATGTATATACATATGTATTTGGCAACAAGGCAGTCTGTCTTCTTTGGGTGAGGGTTTTTGGAGAGAATGGGAACTTTTATTTGTCATCAGTGCAACAAAGAAGCTTCACCCTCAATGTTTGCTCTTGTTGTTAGCGCTGAAGAGTAGTTTGAATGCTCCCAGTGCTGCTCTGTGGATTAATGAAGGGATGCTTTAGTGTTAGGTTTCCGTTCTTCTATTCATTCATTAACCAAATGTCATCTCCACGGGGATTAAAAACTTAAAAGCTCATTAAAAAGAGCATGGTCAGAAGGTCGAGGGAGGTCATCCTGCCCCTCTGCTCTGCCCTGGGGAGGCCCCATCTGGTTTACTGGGTCCAGTTCTGGGCTCCCCAGTTCAAGAAGGACAGGGAACTGCTGGAGAGGGGACAGCAGAGGGCTACAAAGATGTTGAGGGGCCTGGAGCATCTCTCTGATGAGGAAAGGCTGAGAGACCTGGGGCTGTTCAGCCTGGAGAAGAGCAGACTGAGAGGGGACCTCATCAATGCTGAGCAATATCTAAAGGGTGGGTGGCAACTTGAACATAAGAAGTTCCATCTCAACATGAGGAGGAACTTCTTTCCTGTGAGGGTGGCAGAGCCCTGGGAGAGGCTGCCCAGAGAGGTGGTGGAGTCTCCTTCTCTGGAGACATTCCAACCCCACCTGGACACGTTCCTGTGGGACCTGCTCTGGGCGGTCCTGCTTTGGCAGGGGGTTGGACTAGATGATCTCCAGAGGTCCCTTCCAACCCCATAGCATTCTGTGAAAACCTTATTATTTATCTCCAGATGTCCCTTCTTGTTCTTGTTTTGTGAAAAAGGGGAAGTGGGATGTAGTTAATTTTTAAGCGTTAAACTTCATTTTGGTAGGAAAAAGAATGACTGGGGTGTTAAAATCTTTGCTGAAGATCTGAAGGTCTTGCTTGGTTTGCCGCTGGTTTTAATCCTTGACACTTGTAGAAATTACGCAACTGTGTGGAATTTGAGGACTTTGTGTATTTTTTAAGAACTCAAAGAGAGGAGACAACAAACCATAAGAATGCTACGCTTTAAGATATAAGATAGGGCTTTGAGCAACCTGGTTTACTGGGAGGTGTCCCCACGGCAGGGGGATGAAACTAGGTTGGTCTTTAAGGTCCCTTCCAACCCAAATAATTCTCTGATTCTATAACTGCTTAGAAATTAGGGGGAGAAATGAACTATAATGAAAAGCTGAATGTCTACGTGTTTAAATCCTGGAGCAATGCCAGCAATGGCTCAGGCTGGATTACACAAATCCTCGGCATCTTTGGATAGTGGGAGGTGGGTCACGTTGTGCTGGATTACAATTATTCGGTACCTGAGCGCTCTCTGGCTTGGCGTCCAGTATAATATTCACCTTGTCTGTCACCTCGCAGGATGGAATATGACCCCATGACAAGCAACCAGCTGGAGAAATTTAGACCTTTTTTCCAAAAAAAAAAAAGTGCAAGAAGTCCTTGGTTTGTATAGACCTAGAAAACCGTGTTTGTAGATGCTGGTGGGGTGTTTTAGCTTTATACTATTTATTTTTAACTGCTCTGCATGTTTTTAGCGCTGGAAGGAGACCGCCTTTGAGACTAAGTCTAATGTTTTTAAAGTATACGTGGAAGGTTGGTTTTTTTCTGCAATTTAAGCGGCAAAACAATTTAGAAGGGAGGAAAGAATGGCGATATTTTATATCAAAAAGAGTCAGTCTGTAAAATCTACAGTTGTTTTAGGATATTCAGCTGTAGGTTAAGAGCTGTCTCTGCTCTCAGACAGTAAATTAGTCTGATACACAGAAAAATTTGCAGGCATCTTAAATTTTGTTTGATGTCTCTGTCTTGAAGCATTTCCTATTGAAAAGTTTTGAAATAATTATTCTGGCTGCTCTTTCTACCGATATCCTCCTCTCCTCTTCAAGTCCTCAGGAGTTGGAACAGCTCGGACAAACTCTAACAGCTTCCGAGAATCATAGAATGGTTAGAGTTGGAAGGGACCTTAAAGATCATCCAGTTCCAACCCCCCTGCCCTGGGCAGGGACACCTCCCACCAGACCAGGTTGCTCAAAGCCCCATCCAACCTGGCCTTAAACCCCTCCAGGGATGGAGCAGCCACAGCTTCTCTGGGCAACCTGTTCCAGTGCCTCACCACCCTCACAGCAAAGAATTTCCTCCTCATATCTCATCTAAATCTCCCCTCTGCCAATTTAAAACCATTACCCCTTGTCCTGTCACTACATCTCCTGACAAAGAGTCCCTCTCCGGCTCTCCTGTAGGCTCCCTTCAGATATTGGAAGGCTGCTCTGAGGTCTCCCCGGAGCCTTCTCTTCTCCAGGCTGAACAACCCCAGCTCTCTCAGCCTGTCCTCACAGCAGAGATGCTCCATCCCTCTGATCATCTTCATGGCCCTCCGCTGGACCCGTTCCAAGAGGTCCATGTCCTTCCTGTGTTGAGGACTCCAAAGCTGGACACAAGCTTTTCACAAAGCTGGAGAGCATGGCTCCACGTGGGTTTTCAGCGGTGGAGCCGGTTTAGGGGTTTCCCATGCGGCACCACGGTTAATCTGTGGTTGATGCAACAGTTCTTAGGACTGGACTGTAAACTGAATTACCATCTACCTTTAAAAACAGAAAGAAGGGGTACTGTTTCCCCCACCGATGCCTTTTAGAAGGTCGCTGGCAGAGCTGCAGGTAGTTGCCAAGAACGGTTGCGGTACCGTGCCCATTTTGTCTTCATTCTTCGATGTTTTTATATCAATTAGCAAATTAAATGCTTAGGAAGCACCAGTGACTTTGGCAATTTAATTATGGCAGTATTGAGTTTTGCACTATTTTTATACGAGAGGAGTGCTTGAACGGAGTCCATCCCACTGAGTTTTCCAGGCTTAGTTACTATTCGGGTTTCATCACATTGCTGCATTCCTATTTATTCTGAGGATGGTAATTTTCATACTTTTAATTACAAGGATGAAATTATTCAGCCTATATTGCGTGCTGTGTTACGTCTTCAAGGATTGAACTGGGCTTTTTTTTTTTTTTTAACTGACTTTTTTAAATTTTACCCCTCTGCTCTCGTGAGACCCCACCTGGAGTACTGTGTCCAGCTCTGGAGTCCTCAACACAGCAGAAGGACATGGACTTGTTGGAACGGGTCCAGCGGAGGGCCACGAAAATGATCAGAGGGCTGGAGCACTTCTTCTATGAAAACAGGCTGAGAGAGCTGGGGTTGTTCAGCCTGGAGAAGAGAAGGCTCCAGGGAGACCTTAGAGCCCCTTCCAGTCCCTCAGGGGGCTCCAGGAAAGCTGGGGAGGGACTCTTGATCAGGGAGGGGAGCCATAGGAGGAGGGGGAAGGATTTTAAACTGAAAGGGGGGAGATTGAGATGAGATCTGGGGAAGAACTTCTTTGCTGTGAGGGTGGTGAGACCCTGGCCCAGGTTGCCCAGAGAAGCTGTGGCTGCTCCATCCCTGGAGGTGTTCAAAGCCAGGTTGGAGGGGGCTTGGAGCAACGTGGTCTGGTGGGAGGTGTCCCTGCCTATGGTAGGGTGGTTGGAACTGGATGATCTTTAAGGTCCCTTCCAAGCCAAACCATTCTATGATACTGCTTAATGTGGCACTGGACACAACATCTGATTATTATTTGTCTTTTTCCGCCCTATCTATTGAAGAAAAATAAACTTCCCATGTATTCTTCTGTTTTGTTTTGAGGAACAGTTTCTCCACTGGTAGATTTGGGGTGATAGAAGTATTTAAGTGTCTTTTTATATGTTTGACGCAGCTGCTGTTTACTTTTAGTGGTTGTTGGCAGGTTCTGCTTTAGTGCTTTATTGTCATTTTTCAGCTGATGGTTTTCATTGAGGCATACCAACAGACAATTAATGAAGTTATGAAAAATTTGGTGTATCTGATGTAATTGCTGCATTAATATAATAACATTAATTAAAGGGAGGTGGTCCTTAGCTTGAGGTTAAATGTCAGGTGGAGGATTCTGTAGTTTCTGCTTTCTAAAAAGGTGTTATTTCATATGATAGTTCCTGTAAAAAATCCACATTCTCAGTGGCATCAAGGTAAAAGTGGCGGCACTGGACCATTAAAGGTTGGACTAGATGATCCTTGAGGTCCCATCCAACCTGGTATTCTGTGATTGAAGCCCCAAAGGTAGTAGTAACACAAAGGACGTAGTGTCATCATTCTGTTTTGACAAACAACTCACTTTTGAATATTAGTTTTCATCTTTTATTGTCGCCGTACTTCAAATATACATTGTACTGCCTGATACTGGGATGACAGAGCACGGGAATGGATTGTCCAGGGAGGTTGTGGAGTCTTTGTCCTTGGAGGTATTCAAAAGCCACCTGGACGTGGTCCTGGGCAGCTGGTTCTAAGTGGCTTTCCTTGAGCAGGGAGGTTGGAAGAGATGACCTTCAGAGGTTCCTTCTCGCCTCAACCACTCTCTGCTTCTATGATATCTATGTATGGATTGGTAAACTTAAGTAATTGCTTCATAGAAAAATTTTGCTACTGTTCTGTAATGCATTTTCACTTCAAGTAGAGGAACTCAATTGCTTGTGTAACCATTTCTATTTTCTTCCCCCCAGCGCTGACTTGAAGCTCTTGGAAGAAGCAACGATCTCAGTCTGCAAGTCTTTAGGTGAGAAATTGTGCTATCTTAACTTTTTTCCGCGTTCTCGATCAGCAAAATTAAGAAACAGCACTCGTGTGCGCATCCATGTCTTCGGTATATTTAATCCTACTTGTAGGTGTTCCACTACTAAGATTAAAGTAAAGAGTGTGTATATATAAATCTCAAACTTTTAGAAACTCCCCTTTTTAACTAGTTATTCCTACTACCTCGTTTTTCCCACTGTCCTCTAAGGTGATCATTAAGGGGAAAGAATGAATCAGAGGGCGAAAGGAAGGGATAATACAAATGCGATCAACGATGTTTCTAGAAGACAAAAGCTAGTTGTGAAAACCTGCCCAGTTTTCTGACAGGAGACTCTTGTGCTTTAGACAAATCTTGGAAGGGAAGCAGTATGAGCTCCTGATTTGGGATATTTTAAATCTAGGATGAAAAGTACGTTTAGAGAACAGTTAAGGAGTAGCAAAACATGTACTGGAGAATCTTAAAAGAAGAACAGCAGCTTTACAGAAGAACAGACAGATGTAGAAATAGTTAAGACGTTGAAATTTGGTTTCATTCTATATATTATTTCAACTAAATAGTGTCAACTTTGGCATTCTGTAGTAATAATATCTTATTTTTCTCTCACCTAGTTGAGAAGAATCCTCGAACGGGAAACCTTGGGTCTTTGATTAAAGTCTTTCTTTCTAGAACCAAAGAGTTAAAGATTTCAGCAGAATGTCAGAAGTAAGTATCCGGAAAAAAGCTCTGTGTGCCATTTCATTTTTGAAATGTTCTTTTACTCCTAGCTCTTGAGTTTTTTTTCTTTGAAAATTAATGTAATCACAGACCAAACCTTAGAAATCTCTTAAATTTTTGTTTGAAACAGAACAAGTGTCTAGTACTTTTCCAAACATAGACAATTAAGTGTAATAAATGGATTGCTGGGGAAAAAGACATAGAATCATAGAATGGTTTGGTTTGGAAGGGACCTTGAGGACCATCCAGTCCCACCCCCTGCCCTGGGCAGGGACACCTCCCACCAGACCAGGTTGATCAAAGCCCCCTCCAACCTGACCTTGAACCCCTCCAGGAATGGGGCAGCCACAGCTTCTCTGGGCAACCTGGGCCAGGGTCTCACCACCCTCACAGCAAAGAAGTTCTTCCCCACATCTCATCTCAATCTCCCCTCTTTCAGCATCAAACCCTTCCCCCTCGTCCTATGGCTCCCCTCCCTGATCAAGAGTCCCTCCCCAGCTTTCCTGGAGCCCCTTGAGGGACTGGAAGGGGCTCTGAGGTCTCCCTGGAGCCTTCTCTTCTCCAGGCTGAACATCAACTCTCTCAGCCTGTTTGTGTTCATCCTGTGTGTTTGTGTAGAAGTGAGATACAAACGTAGCTAGGAATAACATTGTATTCTCTTGGGGGAAGAAAAAAATCTTTAAAATACATTTCCAGTTTGTTTGCTGGAGATTCACTGCTTAAGCACTTTGTCTTTTCCTTGCTTCAACTGTAGGAACCTCTTGGTCTACTCTGACTTATATTTTTCTTCTGGTTTTTGATGCGTGATCCCAAGTTAAACGTTACTGATTGTTCTTTGTTTCTGCTTCTTTTCTAGTCACCTCTTCATCTGGCAGGCTCACAATGCCCTGTTCATTATTTGCTGTTTGCTGAAAGTATTCATCAGTCGAATGTCAGAGGAGGAGCTGCAACTTCATTTTACTTACGAAGAGAAAGCACCAGGCTCGTATGGTGGGTATAGACTTAGTGCTAGTGAAATAAATACCCCACAATAAACTAAAAAGTTCTAATTTGTGTAGATTTGGGGCTGAGGGGTATGGTTTAGCGGTGAACTTTGTAGCATTCGGTTAATGGTTGGACTCGATCTTAAGGGTCTTTTCCAACCTAAATTATTCTATGATTCTATGTTTTCTTTAGATTAAGAGCCCCAAACTTTGCTTTAAAAGAAGAAATGAAGTGCCTGTGAGGTTACATACAACATATTTACTGTTCAGGACAACCTGTGAGATTGAAAGTGTGTAGTCAACAGTAAAGCTGACTGACTTCCTTTGGGGTCTGAAGTAATTTGGTATAAACCATCTTACTTTGTATCATACATGTGAAGGAAAACACCTTCAAAATGTGATTGGAGATTTTAATTAGAATCATGGAAAGGTTAGAATTGGAAAGGACCTTAAAGACCATCTAGTTCCAACCCCCTGCCCTGGGCAGGGACACCTCCCACCAGACCACGTTGATCAAAGCCCCCTCCAACCTGGCCTTGAACCCCTCCAGGGATGGGGCAGCCACAGCTTCCCTGGGCAACCTGGGCCAGGGTCTCACCACCCTCACAGCAAAGAAGTTCTTCCCCACATCTCATCTCAATCCCGCCTCTTCCAGTTTGAAGCCATTTCCCCTCGTCCTATGGCTCCCCTCCCTGATCAAGAGTCCCTCCCCAGCTTTCCTGGAGCCCCTTGAGGGACTGGAAGGGGCTCTGAGGTCTCCCCGGAGCCTTCTCTTCAGGCTGAACAACCCCAACTCTCTCAGCCTGTTTTCATAGGGGAGGTGCTCCATCCCCCTGATCATTTTCGTGGCCCTCCGCTGGACCTGTTCCAAGAGGTCCATGTCCTTCCTGTGTTGAGGACTCCAAAGCTGGACACAGAACTCCAGGTGGGGTCTCACAAGGGCAGAGTAGAGGGGTAGAATCACCTCCCGCAACCTGCTGGCCACGCTTCTCTTGATGCAGCCCAGGATGCGGTTGGCTTTCTGGGCTACCAGTGCACATTGCCGGCTCATGTTGAGCTTCTCATCCACGAGCATTCCCAAGTCCTTCTCCTCAGGGCTGCTCTCCAGCCATTCTCCACCCAACCTGTATTTGTGCCTGGGATTGCCACGTCCCAGGTGCAAGACCCTGCACTTGGCTTGGTTGAACTTCATGAGTTTTGCATGAGCCCATCTCTCCATCCTGTCCAGGTCCCTCTGGATGGCATCCCTTCCTTCCAGCATGTCGACTGTGCCACACAGCTTGGTGTCGTCGGCAAACTTGCTGAGGGTGCACTCTATCCCACTTGTCCATGTCTCCAACAAAGATGTTGAACAGCACTGAAGATGTTAAACACCGCTGCACATTGACTGTTGTTATTTGCTAGAATTAAGCCTTTATTAATAAGCTGTTGACATGTTACAGGTTCCTATAGCAAAATAGACCTCTTCTGGAGCAGGGTTTAAGTTCTTTGGTTTATTTTTTCTTTAAAGATTTGTCTTCAATTTAACGCGGTCGTTTATTTACAAACTTAATTTGGCTCGTTTGTGGTTTTTTTTTTTTAGCAGTTGCTCAGAAGTGATGTTGTATGACCTACTTTAGCTTTAGCCATTTTTATACAGTTTGAAAGGTGGGAATGGTCCTCTTCAGAAGAAAAGAATAGAATTGGGGTGAAGCTGACCACGTGCTGCTGTAGGAACGGTGATGTTGTAATTATTTCGTGTGTCTTTTCACGTTTCGTAAGCCAGCCGGAGTGGAATTAATCCAATTTTTAGGAATTGCATGGTTAGAACTGATCCGTTGAAAAGGCAACTGCTCAAATTTGATCAGTGGGCAGAGGTTTATACTGGAAGAGTCAAAGAATTTAGGCATAATGTCCAAAAATAAATGCACCTCTAGGAAATGGAGCGTGTATTACACAAGATGAAAGACGGCGGGGAAAAAGATGCTCAAATAATCTAGCTCTTCTCTTTCTGCTATCTGGTCCTTCTTTTTGAATCAACGCCTTCAAAATCGGTTTGGTTACAGCAAAAAGAAAGTCATAACACTGTCACTGCCACAGATCTTCACGTGGTGCCGTATCAAGATGCTCTTACTGAACACATGATGGATAACGCCAGCACGTGATTTCCTTTTTCTCATAAAGATACTGTCGTAATGCAGTGTGGTTTATTGTATAAAGCCAAAAATGGTCCGAGAAAAAGGACTAGTATTAGAATATCCTTCCAGTCCCTAAAGGGGCCTCAGGAAAGCTGGGGAGGGACTCTTGATCAGGGAGGGGAGCCATAGGACAAGGGGTAATGGCTTCAAACTGAAAGAGGGGGGTTTTAGATGAAATCTCAGGAAGAACTTCTTTGCTGTGAGGGTGGTGAGGCACTGGAACAGGTTGCCCAGAGAAGCTGTGGCTGCCCCATCCCTGGAGGGGTTCAAGACCAGGTTGGACGGGGGCTTTGATCAACGTGGTCTGGTGGGAGGTGTCCCTGCCCAGGGCAGGGGGGTTGGAACTGGATGGTCCTTAAGGTCCCTTCCAACCCAAACCATTCTATGATTCCATGACACAGGAATGTGGCAGGGGTGAGGGAGCATTGGGCATCGCCTCCTCAGAGGCTGGTGGTGAGATGAGGGGGAGTTTAATGGAGCACAAAAAATGGATCTTTTTACCCAAGATCTGGGGTTTTAATGGAATGCAAAACAAAGCCAACAATTTCCCACCGACAGGAAGGAGGGGATGGGGACAGGAGCTGAAACTTTAAACTGGAAGAGGGGAGATTGAGATGAGATCTGGGGAAGAACTTCTTTGCTGTGAGGGTGGTGAGAGCCTGGCCCAGGTTGCCCAGAGAAGCTGTGGCTGCCCCATCCCTGGAGGTGTTCAAGGCCAGGTTGGATGGGGCTTTGATCAACGTGGTCTGGTGGGAGGTGTCCCTGCCCAGGGCAGGAGGGTGGGACTAGATGGTCTTTGAGGTCTTTTCCAACCCAAACCATTCTGTGGTTTTATGAATACGAATGGATTGTGGAAGAACAACCAAAAATATCCAAAAGTGAATTTCCCTCAACAGTCAGCACGGCAAGGACACGTGTTGAGAATGTCTGATAGTTCCTTGCTCATTAAGTAGGGGAAACTGTCCATTAAGATCTCCTTGGCATTTGGGGAAATCATGTGGTGCCATAAGATGAAGAGCTACATGTTGAAACGGTTTAATGGATTTAAACTGGGTTGAGCAGTCTCCAAGAATGAAGTCAGCTAACCCATAGAATCATAGAATTGTCTAGGTTGGAGCAACACCTGCGTGTACTAAGCCATCATTGCAGACTGCTGAGGGGTTTATATATAAAATATTGCCCCCCCTCTTGCTTCACAGTAGAACTGGTGGAAAAGCTGAGATGTTTTGTTAGGTTGAACCCTTGTGATTTTAAGTCCTTACTCTGGAAATTCCCCGTGGCGTGGTATGAGAAGTAATTCTTGTCACTGGGGTCGATCCGTGTTTATACCACGTCCAGCAGCACTTGACTGTAATTCACGGTGACATTTATTAGCGATAATTTTGTGCTTATTGATGGCAAACGTACTTAGCAATTATCTTTGAGCAGATTGTTCGCTGGATGGGCTTGATTAGGAAGGTAATTGCCTCTGGTCTGGTGAGAGCAGGGGGTGGAGGCAGGAAACCAGCTTCTCCTCCTCCGGCTCCAGTCCCGCTGCTGCTTTTGACTCCGGTTTCCATTTGGAGGTGGCTCTTGTGACCTTCTTCGAGGTGTTGAGGTTCATAACATGCTGCATTTACACAGCCATCATTTTTTTTTTTTTTTTGCTCTGAACAAATCTTCACGTTGGATTTTTTGAAGGATATAGATAGCATGGTAGTAAAGAGAATGCCTTCCTATAGCTTTTATACTCAGCTACAGGAAAAGTGAAGGGTCATTAACGGAGTGTAATAAAATACTGTTGTGTGAGAGCCTATTAAAGTGAGCAGAAAAAGATTAAATGCTTTTTGTTTGTATTTTCATAATTAAAAGTCAAGTGCAGCTTATTTGGTTTTTATTCTTTGGAAACTAGAGCACGCCTCGTTACTGTGATGTTTACACAGATTTATTAGTACTTTTACCAAAGTATTACATACTTAACACTATCATTGGTGAGTGTGCTTTTTAAAAATTAAGTTATTCCTAGTTGTCCTTGCCGTCTTTTCATTTCCCAGATATTATTTTACTATTTTTCAATTACGAGCATGATAAAAGGAACCTTACAGAATATGTTACTACATTAATTATATAATGTAAGTAAAAGACGCACGTAGATAAAGGCTTTAATATGGTGTGTAAATTTGGAAGTATTGCTTGCTTATTTTCATAATAAATAGCTGGTGAGTAGTTACTGTAAAGAACAGTTCCAACAACCTCGCTCTCTCCTATGATCTGTTTATTAATGCTTTGTTCGGTCTAAAGGGTAACCGTTCTTTTCAGGATCATCTTAAATCACTGCGTGTTGTTGTTGGTGTTTGTTTCCCTTTTTAAACTCTGAGCATCCCTATTTTTCCCTTCTAACCAGAGAATTATTCTCCCAGATTTTGCAATTGATACGCACAGGATTGAGTTCTTTTGCCCAGGAAGTGCAGCCTTTCCCTCTTCGTCCATAATTGGGAATTTGCATACAACTTGGGAGGATATTGCACAGCGTTGATTTTAGGAAAGTCTTTGTAGAAACTTAAACCATGTGCTTTAAGATTCAGCTAGAAATTCCTGATATTGATAATCCTCAACCGGACTTGGCGTATGCTGATCTGAAACTGGAGTTACTCTTGCTAACGCAGATCTTGTGAGACCCCACCTGGGGTACTGTGTCCAGCTCTGGAGCCCCCAACACCAGAAGGACATGGACCTGTTGGAATGGGTCCAGAGAAGGCCACGGAGATGCTGCGAGGGCTGGAGCCCCTCTGCTGTGAGGACAGGCTGAGAGAGTTGGTGGGGTTCAGCCTGGAGAAGAGAAGGCTGCGGGGAGACCTTAGAGCCCCTTCCAGTCCCTCAGGGGGCTCCAGGAAAGCTGGGGAGGGACTCTTGATGAGGGAGGGGAGCCATAGGACGAGGGGAAATGGCTTCAAACTGGAAGAGGGGAGATTGAGATGAGATGTGGGGAAGAACTTCTTTGCTGTGAGGGTGGTGAGGCACTGGCCCAGGTTGCCCAGAGAAGCTGTGGCTGCCCCATCCCTGGAGGGGTTCAAGGCCAGGTTGGAGGGGGCTTTGAGCAACGTGGTCTGGTGGGAGGTGTCCCTGCTCATGGCAGGGGGGTTGGAACTGGATGGTCTTTAAGGTCCCTTCCAACCCAAACCATTCTATGATTCTATGATCATTCATCTTTCAGTGAGGCTTCTACTGACTGTATCCCATAATTTCTGCACAGTCTTTAGCTCTATTGTGCTTCAGAGGCATAAGAGACAGGCACATGCCGTGTATTATATTCTAAATCAAACCATCCATTCATTTAACCTATTCCCTAACGTTTAGGAGGAAACTTTATTCATTCTCTGTAAAGATGTTTTTATCATGAGGCTGCCAAGGCCTGTGTTTGGTATATTTTATATAAGTGAGAGGATATAGAGAAGGGAATAAATAACAGTACATTTACTGCAGGCCTTAAATGATTTCAGGAGGCTTCAGCTATCATATAAAGGAAATGAGGGATGGCAATTCATTTACGTCCTCATTATTAACGCTCTTAAGTGAAAGTTGGGAGCTTTTGGGCGTCCTCGGAGCTGAAGATCAAACCACAAAACCCAAAGAAGCTTTAAATCCACTGGCTGTGTAATGGATTGAATGAGTGAGGTTTTAGATACTCTTTTACAAGTAAGGAATGATTTCATTACTGAAATAATGAAATGATGTTGCTCCTACATCTAAGGACCATCTAAGGTGAGGCTATGCCTGAATATTTTATTAATATTTTATTAATATTTTATTAACATAAGGCACATCCAGCTGCTCCAGCAGCTCAGGTGAGGTCATGACAAGCGTAGTAATTAGGTTCTTGATTGAAAAAAAGACTGTTTTACCATCTCTGTTAGACCGAGGATGGAGCTGGGCTTGTTTTAATAGAACTGGAGTCTCCTGTCATGTATATTTTCTGCTGGATAAACCGTTTAAACCAGCATAACCGGACATTTTAAAAGCCGTGTGTGTTTGCGGTTACTTCTGCAGCGTGAGACAGCGTTTCGAAGACGCGCTTCTCATTCCTTTCCCTGCTCTAATCTTATCTGGACAGATTCACCCTTTACTCATTTCCACCTCCCCCCTCCCCACCACCACCCCCCCGCCCGAGGCTTTTACACGCGTCTTTGATCCAAGTATGTGATCTCTGAACGCGAAGGAATCTGGTGTGTATTGTCTTTATCCTGCCATTGAAGAAGGAAAAAAAAAAAAAAAGGCATTGTTTATGCAAACACAGGGTGTTCCGTGTTTATAGCTCGCTCTCACGTTATAGATTTGGCATATGTCCGCCTCATTGTCTTGGCAAGGCAAGAATTAAACAAGAATGCGTGTGCCCCGATGGGGAAAAGGATACATTAATTATTGGAGCTTGAATGACATTGATTACAGCAATTAGGGGTGTTTTGGTTTTTTTTTTGGTTTTTTTTTTTAAGGAAAAATAGTTGGAGAACAGAGCAGGAAAAACTAACATCTTCCATTCTACGTGATTGTGCTCACCCAAAATTTTCTTGCTTTATTTTAAATATAGTGACGGCGGGGGGAAGCCCTCTTTCTTATTCAAATAACATTATTCTCTCTTCAAATGAGTTGTGTATATCGCATGGTGGAAGAAATTATCTTCTTAAAATGCACTAACTACTTATGTTCATCCTTGTCTCTTCATCTTGTGTTCATCCTTCTCTCTTCACTGGGTAAAAAACTGGCTGGATGGCCGTGCCCAGAGAGTTGTGATTAATGGGGTGAAATCCAGTTGGCGGCCGGTCACCAGTGGTGTCCCTCAGGGCTCAGTTTTGGGGCCGGTCTTGTTTAATATCTTTATTGATGATCTGGATGAGGGGATTGAGTGCACCCTCAGTAAGTTTGTAGAGGACACCAAAGTAGGTGGGAGTGTTGATCTGCTTGAGGGCTGGAAGGCTCTACAGAGGGACCTGGACAGGTTGGATGGATGGGCCAAGGCCAATGGGATGAGGTTCAATCAGGCCAAGTGCCGGGTCCTGCATTTCGGCCACAACAACCCCAGGCAACGCTACAGGCTCGAGGAAGAGTGGCTGGAAAGCTGCCCGGCAGAAAAGGACCTGGGGGTGTTGGTGGACAGGCGGCTTAACATGAGCCAGCGGTGTGCCCAGGTGGCCAAGAAGGCCAACAGCATCCTGGCCTGTGTCAGGAACAGCGTGGCCAGCAGGAGCAGGGCAGTGATGGTGCCTCTGGACTGGGCACTGGTGAGGCCTCACCTCGAGTGCTGTGTTCAGTTCTGGGCCCCTCACTCCAGGAAGGACATGGAGCTGCTGGAGCGTGTCCAGAGGAGAGCCACCAAGCTGGTGAGGGGTCTGGAGAACAAGTCATATGAGGAGAGGCTGAGGGAACTGGGCATGTTTAGTTTGGAGAAGAGGAGGCTGAGGGGAGACCTCATTGCCCTCTACAGCTACCTGAAAGGAGGGTGTAGAGAGGTGGGTGTTGGCCTCTTCTCCCAAGGGAATAATGACAGGAGCAGAGGAGATGGTCTGAAGTTGTGCCAGGGGAGGTTTAGATTAGATATTAGGAAGAATTACTTTCCTGAGAGAGTGGTCAGGCACTGGAACAGCTTGCCCAGGGAGGTGGTGGAGTCTCCATCCCTGGAGGTATTTAAGGAACGTGTAGACGTGGCACTTCAGGGCATGCTCTAGTGCCCGAGATTGTGGGGGTCTTTTTTGTGTGTGTATGGTTGGACTCAGTGATCTCAGAGGTCCTTTCCAACCGTGAAGATTCTGTGATTGCTCTTCTCTTCTCCCTTCCAGCTGCGAAGAGGAAAAACTGGAGAACTAATAGCAGTCTTGCTCTATAAGCATTTTTTTAGTTACTTTAGGATACATTATCTGGGCTTTCTTATTGACGGGGGTTTCTAAGGTTAAATACTCTCAGCAATTCTTGGTTTTTTTCCTAACAGGAGCCACATTGTGTTACTCGTGGGGGATTCTATATAAAGGAAACCACGTTTCCGTGATTAAAAAAAAAAAAAAACAAACTGATTTCCTTTTAGAATGTGCAGTTCACTAGGTGACAATTTTTAATGTGTTTTTAATAAAAGCGATTGTGGAAAGAAATAATTTGGCTTTATTGTGACTATTCCCTCTGGGGTGCTTCTTAAAATTGAGTTCTGGATTGAAGAACGGGCTTGGGTTAAACAGAGTAACGGGGCCACAACCTGCCTGTAAAGCTGTGTTTACTGCAGGACCTATTTATTTGAAAATACCAAATAAACAAGCATTTTGGGTAATCGTTGTGCTGTAATGAAGAGGGGGGAAAAAACCATTCAGCGTTATAAAACCTTGCACTTCTTTGTGCTGGAGGTTTCTCTTTATAATTTGATTTTGAACGCAGAAAAAATCCTTATACTCCAAGAGATTTACCTTCTGGTTTTTTGGTACTATGGGACAACTTCGCATGGTTCAATAAGCTTTTTCCTCAGCAAATCTTGCAAGTCTGTTATTAGAGTGGCTTTTAAAAATTGCTGTGCTGATGTGAAATACTGTTGGTTTTAATAGTTGCATTATTTAAAATAATTTTAAATCATTCCGTGCGTTTTGTCACGTTGCGCGTGAGTAGAGAATAATTTCGGCTCGCTAAAAATGCACTTTGGAAATTCGTGAATCTTTACTTGTCATTGAGATGTGTAAAACCTCTTCAATAAATAAATGTCCCGGAAAAAATCATGTGTAGAATTAATTGCTTAAGAGCAGCGGTGATGTTTATGGCAGGCTGCATAAGTTTTACAGACCGCAATTTAGAATGTTGTTACAGGATCATAGAATGCTATGGGGTTGGAAGGAACCTCTGGAGATCATCTAGTCCAACCCCCTGCCAAAGCAGGGCCACCCAGAGCAGGTCCCACAGGAACGTGTCCAGGCGGGGTTGGAATGTCTCCAGAGAAGGAGACTCCACCACCTCTCTGGGCAGCCTCTTCCAGGGCTCTGACACCCTCCAAGGAAAGAAGTTCCTCCTCATGCTTAGGTGGAACTTCCCATGTTCCAGTTTGTGCCCGTTCCCTCTTGTCCTGTCCCTGGGCACCACTGAAAACAGACTGGCCCCATCCTCCTGACACCCACCCTTGAAGTATTTATAGGCCTTGATCAGATCCCCCCTCAGGCTTCTCTTCACCAGACTCAAAAGACCCAAGTCCTTCAGCCTTTCCTCATCAGAGAGATGCTCCAGGCCCCTCATCATCTTTGTAGCCCTCTGCTGTCCCCTCTCCAGCAGTTCCCTGTCCTTCTTGAACTGGGGAGCCCAGAACTGGACCCACTGCTCCAGCTGTGGCCTCCCCAGGGCAGAGCAGAGGGGGAGGATGACCTCCCTCCACCTGCTGGCCACACTCTTTCTGATGCCCCCCAGGATGCCATTGGCTTTCTTGGCCACAAGGGCACATTGCTGGCTCATGGTCATCCTGTTGTCCACCAGGACTCCCAGGTCTTTCTCCTCAGAGCTGTTCTCCAGCAGGTCACCCCCACCCTGTCCTGGTGCAGGGGGTTATTCCTCCCCAGGTGCAGGTATTTAGCGTATGTAAGACAAATGAAACCATGTTTTCTGTCTGTCTGTGCTTATTCTTTTATTGGGATTAAAAAAAGGGGTTGGAAAATGCATAGTGCTGGGAATTTTGAGAGGGGACTTGAACTGTGTGGACCAGTGAGAAGTCGCTAGTGATCAGTTCAACTGTTAGTTAAAAAGCCATTTAATATGAACTTAAGTAGTAAAGTAGGATTTGATGTGCTTAATATTATCATATTCCTACAATACCAACATCTCAATTTAAGTTATCCAGTTGTTATGAGTTATTTATTTTATATATAAAATATAGCATCACCATTTTCACTGGTGATAATCCTAAGTGCCTTCTATTTCAGCTAAGAGCGCCGTCTCCTCAAACAGGTAGAATTTCTTTCCGAGTGGTTGTTCCTTAATTAAAATACGAATCGCCTTTATCTATGTGTTTACATCTTTGCCTTCTTTTGCTATTTGAAAATCCAGAAAACCTTTGGTCTGCTTCTTTCCAGGAGCAGAGTGTGAAGACCTCATAGAAGAGTTGTTGTGTTGCCTCATCCAGCTCATCGTTGAAATTCCCCTCTTGTAAGTTGGCTTTTTTTCTTAATATTTTTTTTTTTTTTTGGCTTCCTTGTATAAACTGAGCATTGGAGGGAATAGAAAACGTAGAGTTGATGGGGTTATAATGTTTAAGTACTTGTGTTTTGAATGCTCCACGTGATGGTTCGTTAGTGATAATGACGACCTGCTGCCGGTACCGGCCCTGAACGTCCTGTTGGAAGAAATACGCGATCAGCATCTCGCACCCGGTTCAAACCATCAAAAGAAATTATCCTGATGTGTTTTGTAGGAGTTTTGACGTTTGTTTTGGGTACCTCTATTCACACATAGACAGTTACTGCTCGTTTGTGGCTAGAAATGGGGACACGTACAGGCTGCAAACAAAAGTTCCTCTTCTGCAGTCGTGGGGGATTTTGAACTCCACGTGTGTTAAATAAGTCATTATTTAATACTAATTTCTGAAATAGCAACGAATTGAAGAAGAGAGAAGAGAAATGACTCAGTGGAACGTTTCTGTGGATCTTCAGGTTTGTTTATGTGGCTTTTTTCACGCATCTGCTGCGTTTAAGAGGTATTTATTCCACATGCCGTTGGGATATAGGTCATGAAACGTACTTCAGTATTACATGGAGGAGAACGTAGTTTGTTCTTCGGAAATAAAAATGTTTATTCACACCTGTCCTGAGAAGTTTTAACCTCTTTTTCCCGAAATAAACTATAGCAGAGATAGCATTAGCAGTATTTTTTTGTGGTAGGTTGCATTGTAGTCCGTGCCTAAAATGTGGTGCCCCGATTAAAGCATCGCAGCTTTGAGTTTCAGGTTATTTCTTACAGCGTAATAGCTAATTTTTGTACTTCGTTTTTGTAGTTCGGATCGTCCTTTTGGTTGGAAAGCTGACAAAGATGTAATATTTTTTTGAAACATCGCCCTCATTAAATACAACTCTGTCAACATCACACGAGGATTTGGGTGTCACGAATTAGCGATATGATTTAGAGCCTCGTTCGGCAAAGCTTGTCAGGACTTCCTGGAGCTTGATACGCTTTTTGTTTGGAGCAGATGAGAGGAAGTCCAAAGGGGTGAAAGGACTGGGCTACGTGGGCAAGTTCATAAATCCTGCGGGGTTTTATTTTTCTTTCTTGAAAGTCCCAATGTGTGTGTGTGTGTGTAGAGCCCAGTATCATTTATTCTGTCTTTCTGGCAGAAGAAGTTTGTGGGCATCGATGTTCTTAACCCTTTTCAACAACTGAACCTCTTGGCATCTCTATTTCTGAGTGAATGTGGTTGCTGGGAATGGAAGCTGCTGTTGAAAGCTCTTAGTTTACTATCTAATATAATGATAATAATGGCTTATTAAAAAAAGCAGTCGTCGTGAAGCCTGTCTGTAATCTTTAATGTTCAGCTGTATTGAAAATATCTCACTTTTCGTAAGAGAGTGAGGTTTTTTATGTCAAATAAGTTTTCTTAGCTAAATTTTTCCTGCAATAGCAGCTGCTGAATTGTTAGCAAGTTGTTAAAAGTCTATATTATTACCTTATTTAGCAGTGTAGTAAATTTAACAATGTGATAACGCCTTAATTAACGATTTTATCCCCATATCATTGAAGGGGAAGTAGGATAAGGGAAAGGAAATAAGGAAAAACTTGCTTTTGGTAATACACAAAGCAACTCTGTTCTTCATAAGGATGTTATAAGGTGGAGATATTTTTGCTTAATGTAATAGTAACTTTTCTTTTTCAGGGGAATGATCAGGATTGTTTTAGTAGTGAGTTTATTTCTTACTTCCCTTCCTCTCCCTGGTCAGATTTACGCTATAATTTCTTTCCCTACTTTGTATTGAGGGAGTAGTTCATTTCTGTCTTTAGCTGGAATAAATCAAGAAAATTACAAGCCTATTATGTGAATTTTGGGGGGCAGCAGATTGAGTGGAATATACGGAATATTCAAATTTGCAATGATTTCTCTAGCAGGACTTAGGATGTCTTGCTAGAGAACAGGTAGCTCTGGCAGCTTACAGTAACGTTGCTGAGTGTCTGGCTGTAAAGCCGCTATTAAAGATGAATTTTGTTGTGACAGGCCACTAAAATCTCCGTGCTGAGTCTGTCTTAGACGCGTCATTGAGAAGAGCAACGTTTTTGCTAGGAGCATTCAATAGCCTTGACAGAGGACTGTCATAATTAGTGTGTCCCTTGGGTTCTGTAGACACAGCTTCAGGAAGGAGTGGATACAGCTGGCAGCTGCTGTCTAGATATATTGCTTCTCTACACCCCAGTTCAAACTTCTTTTTCTCTCCTTCACTGAAATACTAAGATCATTTTTCAAGCATGGAAGACCATCTCCATGTCCAAAATGCAGGAGCAGAGGTACCTGTGCAAAAGTCCCACGCTCTTTGCTTTCGAAATTGTTCTGAATCTCTTGTCACATGCTCTTTGGTTACAGCAGTACGCTTCAGAGGTACTATAATTTCTTTTTTCCCCCTCTATATATGTGCCACCATCCAGCGTGACCTGGACAGGCTGGAGAGCTGGGCGGAGAAGAACCTAATGAGGTTCAACAAGGGCAAATGTAGGGTCCTGCACCTGGGGAGGAAGAACCCCAGGCACCAATATAGGTTAGGGATGGATCTTCTGGAAAGCACTACTGAGGAGAAGGATCTGGGAGTCCTGCTGGATAGCAAACTTTCCATGAGCCAGCAATGTGCCCTTGTTGCCAAGAGGGCCAGTGGGATCCTGGGCTGCGTAGGGAAGAGTGTGGCCAGCAGGTTGAGGGAGGTCATTCTCCCCCTCTGCTCTGCACTGGGGAGGCCACAACTGGAATACTGCGTCCAGTTCTGGGCTCCCCAGTTCAAGAGAGACAGGGAACTACTGGAGAGAGTCCAACGTAGGGCAACTAAGATGATTAAGGGATTGGAGCATCTCCCTTATGAGGAAAGGCTGAGAGAGCTGGGGCTCTTTAGCCTGGAGAAGAGAAAGCTGAGGGCAGACCTTATCTTTGTTTACAAGTACCTAAAGGATGGGCTGAAGGATGATGGAGCTGGACTCTTTTCAGTGGTTCCCAGCGATAGGACGAGGGGCAACGGGCACAAGCTGGAACGTGGGAAGTTCCATTTAAATATGAGGAGAAACTTCTTTCCGGTGAGGGTGCCAGAGCCCTGGAACAGGCTGCCCAGGGAGGTCGTGGAGTCCCCTTCTCTGGAGATCATAGAATCATAGAATCGTCCAGGTTGGAAGAGACCCTTGGGATCATCGAGTCCAACCATCTACCCTACACTACAAAGTTCTCCCCTATATCATATCCCCCAACACCACATCCAAACGGCTCTTAAACACATCCAGGGATGGTGACTCAACCCCCTCCCTGGGCAGCCTGTTCCAATGCCCGACCACTCTTTCTCTGAAAAATTCTTTCCTAATGTTCAGTCTAAACCTACCCTGCTGGAGCTTGAATGCAGACCCGCCTTGATGCAGTCCTGAGTGATGTGCTCTGGGCAACCCTGCTTCAGCAGGGGAGTTGAGATGGATCTAGATCTAGGATCTGGAGATGATCTCTAGAGGTCCTTTCCAACTTTGAGAATTCCGTGATTCTGTGATTTCAGATCTATTTTTATTATGCAAATGTGTTACTGAAGAGCGGAGAGCATTGCTGGATGATGCTGTGTAGATGCTGTTATGGAGTCGTGAGAAATTTGTGTTTATAATATAGATCCTTTTATTCTTCACTGTTGAGCATCACGTTTGAAGATGTATATGTAAGAGGACAGGTACTGTTGGGAGGAGAGCTTAGGATCTCTGTGTGTGGTATTTTGCAGGCAAGTACGTAATCCTAACCCATGTTCTAGAGTTCAAAAGCACTGAGTTCATGAAGGCTCGAGTCTTTCTTGAACACGGGCAGAGCTTGTTCACCTCTGAGCTTCCTCCACTAGAAGCCTTGGCAGAATGAGCTCGTGTCTGCCTGCAGAATAACCTATGGAGAGACTTGAAAGATGCAGCTGGGCAGTCGAACTCAACATTAATAAGGAATCATAGAATGGTTTGGGTTGGAAGGGACCTAAAGACCATCTCATTCCAACCCCCTGCCATGGGCAGGGACACCTCCCATCAGACCAGGTTGCTCAAAGTCTCATCCAACCTGGCCTTTAAGGTGTGTGATATGGGGAAGAAGACAAATGGCAAAACTGTAACCTGCCTCCCAGTTAACCCTATACACTGGTACAGGTTTGGGGCTGGTCTGCTGGAAAGCAGTTTTGCAGAAAGAGACCTGGGAGTCCTGGTGGACAACAAGTTGCCCATGAGCGAGCGATGTGCCCTTGTGGCCAAGAAGGCCAATGGCATCCTGGGGTGCATAAGGAAGAGTGTGACCAGCAGGTTGAGGGAGGACATCCTCCCCCTCTGCTCTGCCCTGGGGAGGCCCCATCTGGAGCACTGGGTCCAGTTCTGGGCTCCCCAGTTGAAGAAGGACAGGGAATGGCTGGAGAGGGGACAGCAGAGGGCTACAAAGATGATTAGGAGCTTGGAGCATCTCTCTGATGAGGAAAGGCTGAGGGACTTGGGTCTTTTGAGTCTGGAGAAGAGAAGACTGAGGGGGGACCTCATCAATGCTGAGAAATATCTAAAGGGTGGATGTAAAGAGGACAGGGTCAGGCTCTTCTCAGTGGTGCTCTTCTCAGTGACAGAACAAGGGGCAACGGGCACAAACTTGAACGTAAGAAGTTCCATCTCAACATGAGGAGGAACTTCTTTCCTGTGAGGGTGGCAGAGCCCTGGAAGAGGCTGCCCAGAGAGGTGGAGTTTCCTTCTCTGGAGACATTCCAACCCCGCCTGGACACGTTCCTGTGGGACCTGCTCTGGGTGGCCCTGCTTTGGCAGGGGGTTGGACTAGATGATCTCCAGAACTTCCTTCCAACCCCTGCCTGTCTGGGATTCTCTCCATATCTCTTACTGTGAAATATAACTGAAGAACCAAAATGTGTTGATTTTTGTTGGGAAAGGCTGCAGAGACGTTCAGCAAAGCGTATCTCAGAGCGTCTCAGAATTGTCTACGATGAATTGAAGAAACTGTTTCACAAATTTACTTTTTATTGGGAAAGGTAAACGTGTTTTAAGGCAGTTAGACCCAGTGTAGTTAAAACAGGTTGTAGTAGGGGCCATGGGACTCTGCAGCATCGTGGCCCTGTTATCTGAGAGTTATTAAAAAGCTCTTGAATTACTCTTTTGAAAAACATTTTGCAAAATGCCAAGGAAAAAGGTTTCGTGTTTAATTTCAAGACATTTTATAGAAACTACAGCGTTATTGCTTTTCAAGAATTAGGCTTGTGCAGCCTCTTATAACACTCGTGTTTTAGGGTAAGTTGATGTTTGATTTATGGCTCCCTTGGGTTGTGTTATGGACGCTCTGCTTTTTCTTGGGGTTTTGTTAATGTTAGCGCTCAGGGGTGTACGTTAATGATGAAAACTGCAGAGTCAGCAAAAAGGTGCAACTTCAGCCTTTAATTGTAGGACTTTTATGTAGAAGCTATCGCTAACGTTGCGTCGTGAGATAGAGCTCCCAGAGCTTGAAATTACGAAGGCTTCTTTCAGCAGCTTGTTAAGAGCCGGGGTATAAAACTGAACATCTGGTTGTTATCGGTACATTTTCACTTTGTTTAAAAACTATAAATGCCTACGGAGGAAAAATGAAATCCTGTGATCTAGTTACATCACTGGTAAGTAGCTCCCCGTGGTGCCGGTAGAAGTTAGTTGATATTTCTATTACCTTCCATTATTTTTGTCTAGTTGCTAAGATTTGTAACCTAAAACGACCGTTACTTCCAAAAGTTAAATGTTAACCGGGTTTTGACTCATTTAAGGATGCTCCTTGCATTTCCTGGGAGCTTAAAAGTCGAACGTAGGCGGGAGAAGGGCGATATAATTGATTATAAAGCTCCGTGGAATCATCGCAATGTAGGAACGATGCCATGTACAGATAACGAGAAATATTTAGGCTTTTTTTTTTTTTTACCTTGCAGCAGCGAAGATGTTAAGAATTGTTTTCTGTCCTATTTCATGAATGTAATAATTTAATTTTTTTCATTACTTTCAAAACAATAGGTCGGAATAGTGCCTTTTTTTTTTTTTTAAAAAAAAAAAAAAAAAAAAAAGGACTATTCAAGGAACTTTTTATCAAGATTGTAGTAGCTCCAGTATTTGAAGAGTTATTTGACTTGAGCGTTTTTGGCAACGTGCTTTAATCATCAAAGGGGAACTTCCATCTGTTGAAACTTAGGCTGAAGGCAGCAAAAATATCCAAACTGAAGGAGGTTTGTGTTCCTTCACTTTTTGAAGAACCTCAAAATTTGAGACTGCTGTGCTCTGTGTAGGAGGGGTGTGTTGAATATAAAGGGGGTTTTATTGGCTGCTGCACTTTGTTGGCAGAGCCCTGGAAGAGGCTGCCCAGAGAGGTGGTGGAGTCTCCTTCTCTGGAGACATTCCAACCCTGCCTAGACACGTTCCTGTGGGACCTGCTCTGGGTGGACCTGCTTTGGCAGGGGGTTGGACTAGATGATCTCCAGAGGTCCCTTCCAACCCCATAGCATTCTGTGATTCCGTGGTGGTGCGATAAATAAAATTTATTTATTTATTTATTTGGAAGATTTTCTTCATTGCTCTTAAATCCTCTTTTCTGATGGCAGATTTGTGGCCTCTAAGTGTCTCTTTTTGGCAACTTGAGGGTTTGCAGACTTTCAAATCAGTGACAGTGACCAGGTTGACAGACATAAACCTTTTTTCTCCATTGCTAAGATGGCCATGAGACCCCAAGAGATTATTGCTACCACAACGTCATGATGGCTCTGCTTTCAAACCAGTGGCTCACATTTAGAGTCATAGAATTGGTTAGGTTGGAAGGGACCTTTCAGATCATCGAGTCCAACCATCAACCCAACACTGACAAAGCCACCACTAACCCATGTCCCTCAGCACCACGTCTGCCCGGCTTTTAAATCCCTCCAGGGATGGTGACTCCACCACTGCCCTGGGTAGCCTGTTCCAAGACTTGACAACCCTTTTGGTGAAGAATTTTTTCCCAATATCCATCCTAAACCTCCCCTGGTGCAACTTGAGGCCTTTTCCTCTTGTCCCATAGCCTGTTCCTTGGGAGAAGAGACCGACCTCCCCTGGCTACACCCTCCTTTCAGGGAGTTGGAGAGAGCGAGAAGGTCTCCCCTCAGCCTCCTTTTCTCCAGGCTGAACATCCCCAGCTCCCTCAGAGAAGTGCTGGTACAGAGAGACCATGGAGCAGGTCTGCCTTTCACGCTGTCTTCATGGCTGAAACACAGGACGTGATTCCTGTGTCTGGCTCTTCCCAGATCTCTGCAATGGTCTGCAGTAGCTTTTTGAGCACTTGGGTCATCTTTGTGGCTACCTTTTTGTAGAATCAGAATCATAGAATGGTTTGGGTTAGAAGGGATCTTAAAGAACCATCTAGTTCCAACCCCCATGCCATTCGCAGTGACACCTCCCACTAGACCAGGTTGCTCAAAGCCCCATCCAGCCTGCTCTCTTCTTTGAAGTCCTTTGCTTAGATTTAATGGATGTGACTCTACAAGCCTTGTTGATGTGCAAGGTAAATACAGAAGAATATGGATGCTCTGTTCAACACTTAAGTCTTAGATTATTTGTAATATTTTTAGTCTGTAGTGGGAGGAACTGAATGCCAATGAGGTGAAATTGTTTACAGGCACACGTAGTCTCAGATGATTTAGGAATAGTCCTGGGAATACAAGGTCTTGAATCCAACTTTTGTTTTATCCTTTAGAATACTCCCTTTAGAGTGTTGCCAACAGAGGATCACAGACTGGTGGAAGTTGGAAGGGACCTCTGGAGATCATCTAGTCCAACCCCCTGCCAAAGCAGGGTCACTCAGAGCAGGTTGGACAGGAACCCATCCAGGGGGAGTTTGAGTGTCTCCAGAGAAGGAGACTCCACCACCTCTCTGGGCAGCCTCTTCCAGGGCTCTGCCACCCTCAAAAGAAAAAAGTTCCTCCTCATGTTCAGATGGAACTTCCCATGTTCCAGTTTGTGCCGGTTGCCCCTCGTCCTGTCACCGGGCAACACTGAGAAGGGTCTGGCCCCATCCTCTTGACACCCACCCTTTAGATATTTATAGGCATCGATGAGGTCCCCCCTCAGTCTTCTCTTCTCGAGGCTGAACAGCCCCAGGTCTCTCAGCCTTTCCTCATCAGAGAGATGCTCCAGTCCCTTGATCATCTTTGTGGTGTCCTCTGAACTCTCTCCAGCAGTTCCCTGTCCTTCTTGAACCAGGGGAGCCCAGAACTGGACAGTCCATCTTTGGTTGTTTTCTCCCTCTCGTGCAGTCTCCCAGTGAAGAATATCCAGTTCGGGGGGAGATGCAGTAGGAAATGTCAGAGATGTTCTCTGCTTCCAGTTGGTGTTTCTCGAGCGCTCCTCTGGGACATCTCCCAAACGTTTGGAGTGAGCTGTAACGAGCGGGGTGCGTTATCCGCTGCCGCGCTGTGTGTGTGCCATCAGTGGGTGTAAAATTAGGAGCGATTCCAAGAGGAAAGATTATGTTCCCTTAGAATTGTTGTACTTGTATCCTGAGCCCGATAACCAGATATTCTCCTCGCTTTCCAGTTTTCAAAACTGCTCCTATTCTCTGCGGTGACTCCTCTTTCACCTTTCTGGTGGGCCCTCAGGAAGCAGGGAAATGAAACCTGGTTCCTGTATGATTTGAGAGGTTTTTGTATGAATCAGCCCTTTTGGCAACTCTCCGAAATTAGAAAATGAGTTACCTTTTAACCTTTTAATACTCGGAGTAGACAGCACTGGCTGGGTGAAAGTTCAGGAAAACATTTAAACTTGGGAGGGGCGGGGGGGGGTTTGGTCTGGTGGTGGGAGTTGAAACCCAGAGGTTTGTTCCTGACTTTTCAGCCTGTTTTCTCTGTAGGTATGAAATCATTTATGAGCTCTCAGCCTCTCTTTGCTGAGCTGTAGAAATAGCCGCGATTCATTGAGTAATTAAAGCGTTTACAACAGCTTGTGCCCTCGGAGTGGTAATTGGAGTTCCCAGCTGAGATTTTTTTCCTATATGTTGCCTCTATACGTGGTTTCTCTTTCAGAGACCCCTCTACTTGCAGGCAGAGAACAAAGCTGAACGATGCGGTGGGCATAGAGTGCGGTGCTTGGTGTTGGAGAAGGGCCAGCAGCAGCAGGATGGTGACATGTAGGTAGATCGTCGAAGTTCTGGGTAGATGACACCGACAGAAGGTCACCCACGTGGTCTGGAATAGAAAAAGCAGATGCCAGGGCACCAGGGAGCTGAGGTTTTAACAGGCCCGTAGTTGTTCTTCTGTGGGCTTGATTGGACTCGATGATCCCAAGGGTCTCTTCCAACCTGGATGATTCTATGATTCTATTGCATCATTTGGAAATAGTAATTATGCTAATATTGTTCTCCTTAGCAATTTAGATACAGAAGTTGGTGGTAGCATCAGACTCCTGATCTTTAATGTCCCTTCCATCCCAAACCATTCTGTGATTCTATGTTTCTGAACTTGAGTCTGCAGGAGCAGACAAAGAGTATTTTGGGGTTTGTATTTTCCCCGCCAGCTGCGATCGACAGATGACCTCGCTCTGATGATCTTCATGTTTTGGTCTGCTCTAGACTCCAGCATTTTCTTTGTAGCTCAGAAGAAATCTACTTCGAAACCTACTGGAGTGTCGTGGTTTTTGCTTTGGTGGTACCAGTTAGTGCGAGGACTTGTCTGTGTGTCCAAGTGGTGGCCAGTGGTCAAGGTATTCCAGTTGGAAGAGTTATTGCTCAGGCAGGTTGCCTTAACTGGCTGCTTGTGTGTTCTCTTTTCCTGTTTCTACCACAAAAAAAGATCTTCTATTTTTGTTAAAAATTACCCTTTTGACCATAGACCTCTTTTTCAGACATTTGGAACTTTCGAATCGCAATATTGGCATCGAAATAACTGTCTGTAAAAGGGCAAGGTAGAATCTTGCCCCACTTCAAGCAGACGAAACTTTGTGAGGGTGTGATGTGGAGATAGATGGTCTGATGGGGTTCTCCAGCCCCAAAAAACTGAAGCTTGTTAGCTCTGATGGACTTTACAGATCTGCCACCACAATTAATAAATAAAATAAATCAATGAAAATGTATGTTCTTGATGGAAGACCAGAAGAGATACGTTATACTTCCAAGTTTGTACCCTGGAAGAATTATTACTCTACCGATTTCTTCTGAAGCGGCACATGGAGGGTACAACCCCCCATGGCAGGGGGGTTGGAACTAGATGATCTTTAAAGGTCCCTTCTAACCCAAACCATTCTATGATTATTATTTTTTAAGTCTAAATTCAGCCCTGCTTTAAAGCAGTGCTTCCAGGGAAATAGGTCTCTCAAAGAGCACAGATCCTGGGCTTCTATCCACCTGAAAAAAAGGGATTAAGATGGAAAGTGTAGCTGGCTTTAAATTTTTGGCATTTTATTTTCAAGAGTTGTTGTCTAAAGATCACTAAAACACAAATACTGCGTGGTTGTTTAATTGAAAAGCATTCGTTAAAGTTGAAATGATCTGATGTAATTGCTTTTGGAAGGAATCCATTGATGTATCACCTGAAATGTAGATACCAAAAGGTGTGTTAAATACCTACACACACTTATGCTTTGCCAGAATCCAGGAATTTTGGAGCTCAAGTCATTATGAGTGGTGTTCCTCAGGGGTCGGTACTGGGACCAGTACTGTTCAACATCTTTGTTGGAAACGTGGACAGTGGGATCGAGTGCACCCTCAGCAAGTTTGCCGATGACACCAAGCTCAGTGGCACGGTCGACACGCTGGAAGGAAGGGATGCCATCCAGAGGGACCTGGACAGGCTTGAGAGGTGGGCTTGTGCAAACCTCATGAAGTTCATCGAGGCCAAGTGCAGGGTCCTGGCACAAATCCCAGGCACAAATACAGGTTGGGTGGAGAATGGCTGGAGAGCAGCCCTGAGGAGAAGGACTTGGGGGTGTTGGTGGATGAGAAGCTCAACGTGAGCCGGCAACGTGCACTGGCAGCCCAGAAAGCCAACCGCATCCTGGGCTGCATCAAGAGAAGTGTGGCCAGCAGGTCGCGGGAGGTGATTCTGCCCCTCTGCTCTGGTGAGACCCCACCTGGAGTACTGTGTCCAGCTTTGGAGTCCTCAACACAGGAAGGACATGGACCTCTTGGAATGGGTCCAGCGGAGGGCCAGGAAGATGATCAGAGGGCTGGAGCACCTCTCCTGTGAGGACAGGCTGAGAGCGTCTCCTGGGGGAGAGACCTTAGAGGGAGATAATCCTCAACCGGACTTGGCGTATGCTGATCTGAAGCTGGAGTTACTCTTGCTAACGCAGATCTTGTGAGACCCCACCTGGAGTACTGTGTCCAGCTCTGGAGCCCCCAACACCAGAAGGACATGGACCTGTTGGAATGGGTCCAGAGAAGGCCACGGAGATGCTGCGAGGGCTGGAGTCCCTCTGCTGTGAAGACAGGCTGAGAGAGGTGGGGGGGTTCATCCTGGAGAGGAGAAGGCTCTGGGGAGTCCCTCAAGGGGCTCCAGGAAAGCTGGGGAGGGACTCTTGATCAGGGAGGGGAGCCATAGGATGAGGGGGGAAGGATTTTAAACTGAAAGAGGGGAGATTGAGATGAGATCTGGGGAAGAACTTCTTTGTTGTGAGGGTGGTGAGACCCTGGCCCAGGTTGCCCAGGGAAGCTGTGGCTGCCCCATCCCTGGAGGTGTTCAAGGCCAGGTTGGATGGGGCTTGGAGCAACCTGGTCTGGTGGGAGGTGTCCCTGCTCGTGGCAGTGGGGTTGGAACTGGATGGTCTTTAATGCCCCTTCCAACGCAAACCATTCTATGATTTTTTGAAGAATTCCGATTTCAAGATAATCCCCGCTATGTATGATACGTCTTTTGCTTTAGAGAGTAAATGTGTGTATATAAGGTTTTGTTGCCGAAAGTCGGTTTTAACCTTTAAAGCAGAACCTGAACCGTTTCCATCTGGTTAATGAAACTGGCACTTGCTTTGTTTCATGCTGTAGGAAATGTGGTATCAACGAGGACGGGTATTTGTAATAAAGAAAGAACCCAAACGGAGCAGAGAAATGAGTCTTAAAGGGAGGAAAAAATGATATCTGTCAGGTTGTCTACCTGGTATGGGATTATATCCTCCAGTGGGAAGGAGAGGGAGGAGAAAAAAGGAAAAAATTAAGTGAGAATAACTATTAAAATCTCCAAAAGAGAAAATCCAGAAGGAGGACTTAAAAAAAAAACAACCCCAAAAAACCTGCGTATGCTTCGTACATTGCTCTATGAAGCCCATTTATTCGGGATGTATCTGAGTTCTATGGGGGTTTTTTTGTTTGTTTTATAAGACACTCTCGGGAAGGGGAAAAAAAAAAAACCAAACCAAAACCCGTAGAAACTCAAAACGTCGCGCGGTTCTGGTTTTCTGCAATAAATAGCTAAAGAGTTTTGACGTGTAATTGATACATGAGTTCATTATTTCTGCTTTCCTCCTTATCTGCAAGCAGACGGTTTTCAGAGGAAGTCGGAGATCAGCATAAATTCCGCGTAAAGTCCTTCTATATGACCGATAGCTTTGAATATAAAAGAAAAAAAATTAAAAAAGTGAAAAAAAAAAAAAAAAATCAAAAACCAACCCCCCATTATTCTATAGCCTCTTAATATAAATAAACAGTATTTTCTTTGAAGTTAAAAGAGGTTCCTGGTAGTTGTTGTGACCCTTTAGAAATGCTTGAGTTTCAGAAAATTGTACGTTTGACCCTTGGCGTGGTGAAAAAAATTTTGCTCCCGGAGCTTTATCCTCCCGTTGATAAATTAAGGGTGACCGGAGCCGAGGGGTTATCCCAGATATCAGGGCTCTGGTCGGGTTTATGTCAGAACGGATTTAATTTGAACAGATTCTACAGGTTGAGCGGAACGTTTCGGCAATTAAATGTGCTCTAACTGGGTTTGGAATAGGAAGAAAATTGAAATAATTTGCTATTTTTGTTGGTTTGTTTTTTTTTTCTTTCCGAGTTACGTAAGGGTATTGAAAGCAGATTTAAAAAAAAAAAAATAAGTAAATAAATTACTTAATACATCACGGTGACCTTTATATCCTTACACTGAATGTCGTAAAAATAGAATAGAATTGTGTAACGTCTCCTCGTGCGGTTTGTCAGAAAAAGAAATGAATGAATGATAGAGACGGAGAGAGAGAAATAAAAAAAAAAAAAAAGAAAAAGCATCTGAAAAAAGACTCTGAAATTCGGTTCTTCTCGGCAAAGTGACCCCCCTGGTTTGGATGTGGTGGCTTGTCACGAAGTCACCCTTTTCGTTTCATCATCCCAGGGTCGGAGACATTATTCGTGTGTTTTCCATCTCAGTAACGACAGGCTTCTGAATTATTATAGTTATTTTTTTTTTTCCTATAGGTAAAAAGTGGGGTTTTTTTTTTCCAAGCTGTTGTTTTTATTTTGATGGAAAAACATTTCTGAATTTTTTTTTTTCTTTTTTTTTCTTTTTTGCGCTGCTGGATAAAGTGTTAATAATCGGGAAATAGGGATTTTTTTTTTTTTTTTTGGTCCCTGCTGTGGTTGGGATGGAGGTGGGCGTTGGATGGCAAAGCATCCCGGTGTCGGAGAGGGGGAGCGGGAGCCGTTCCCAACCCAACTTTGCTCCTGGCTGAGACGGATTGGCTGTGGAACCGGATCACAACGTCACCTCTGGCCCCATCTAATTAATGGCGTTTACGCTGGCGAACTTCCTCGGTAGTGGGCAAAAAGTCAGGTAACTCCCCAAAACGAGGAGTAATTACCCTGTACTTCGTGATTTTAAAGGAAGAACTTGAATGCCAACAGTCGGTCTCTTCCTGACCTATAACTATTACGCATTCCGAGAGTTAAATCACGCGGGAGAAAATAAAAACACTGAGTTTGCGTAACCTTCACTTTCAATAACATTTCTGTACCAGAGGTAGCGCCGTTCTGTGGACCGGGATCCAGGAAACTGGGATTCCAGTTTGCTCCTGACTTCCAACGAAGAACTCGCGCTCTCTTTGCTCAGAAACTCCAGCCCGGAGTTACCGCGGAAGAGCTTAACTTAAGCGCTTTGTACACCCGGATCCGTGAAACCCTTCTCTTTCTTTACAGGTTATTTACGGTATTTCTAGCAGCAAACTTGAGAACATTCATTTATTGGAGTTTTTTTTAATTATTCTTCAAAATAAAATCCTATTCATTTTGGTCAGGACCACACCAGTTCCCGTGCCGAGACTCGGGAAGAGTTTTAGTCCAGTCAGTTTGTTTTTTATTGTGATTAATTTATTGTGTTTCAAGGGGAGGTTGTACTTTAGTTTTCAAGCCATTGTTATTTGAAAGAGCACTTAGTTTTATGTTTATACGCGTTTTAACTGTTAAAGAGTAAAAATTTTGGAAGGCGAGATTGTAACGAAGAAAAATGCAGCATCGCTGCTTAAACACACAGTGATGCTAATATTTTAATTTTTATTTTTAACTAGAGATAGTGTAAAATCATTGAATTTGAAAGGTATTAATAGATATTTGAATTTCCAGTAGATCCCAGGTCAAAAAACCCCTCGATAATCGATGCTGGACGCCTGTTGTAACTTAATGATATTTGATTATGATGCGTATTGTGGAAATAATATAAAATAATAAATATAAATAATATTAAAATATGGAAATAATAAAGCCAGCACGGGTTAACGAGGGGCAGGTCCTGCTTGACATACCTGATCTCCTCCTATGACAAAGTGACCCGCTTGGTGGATGAGGGGAAAGGCTGTGGATGTTGTTTACCTGGACTTTAGTAAAGCCTTTGATACAGTCTCCCACAGTATCCTCCTGGAGAACCTGGCTGCCCATGGCTTGGATGGGAGTACCCTCTGCTGGGTTAAAAACTGGCTGGAGGCCGGGCCCAGACAGTGGTGGTGAATGGAGTTAAACCCAGTTGGTGGCCGGTCACGAGTGGTGTCCCCCAGGTCTCGGTACTGGGACCCGTTCTCTTTAACATCTTTATCAATGATCTGGACGAGGGGATTGAGTGCACCCTCAGTCAGTTCACAGACGACACTAAGTTGGGTGGGAGTGTTGACCTGCTGGAGGGTAGAAAGGCTTTGCAGAGGGACCTGGACAGGCTGGCTGGCTGGGCTGAGGTTCAATAAGGCCAAGTGCTGGGTCCTGCTCTTGGGTCACACCAACCCCATGGACACTACAGGCCTGGGGCAGAGCAGCTGGAGCTGCCCATAAGAAAAGGAGCTGGGGGTGTTGGTTGACTGTTGGCTGAACATGAGCCAGCGGTGTGCCCAGGTGGCCAAGAAGGTCACCAGCATCCTGGCCTGTGTCAGGAACAGCGTGGCGAGTAGGACTCAAGAGGTGATGGTCCCCCTGTCCTCGGCACTAGTGAGGCCCCACCTCGAGGGCTGGGTCCAGTTTTGGGCCCCTCACCACAAAAAAGACATTGAGGGGCTGGAGCGTGTCCAGAGAAGGGCAGCGGAGCTGGTGAGGGGTCTGGAGCACAAGCCTTATGAGGAGAGGCTGAGGGACCTAGGGTTATTCAGCCTGGAGAGAAGGAGGCTGAGGGGAGACCTTCTCGCTCTCTCCAACTCCCTGAAAGGAGGGTGTAGAGAGGTGGGGGTCGGTCTCTTCTCCCAAGACACGGGTGACAGGACAAGAGGAAATGGCCTCAAGTTGCGCCAGGAGAGGTTCAGGTTGGATATTAGGAAAAATTTTTTCACTGAAAGGGTTATCAGACATTGGAATGGGCTGCCCAGGGAGGTGGTTGAGGCACCATCCCTGGAAGTGTTCAAAAGACAGGTTGACGTGGTGCTGGGAGACATGGTTTAGTGACGATGTTGCATTTTGTTGTTTTGTGGGTGTTTATTTTTGTCAGTTAGGTTGATGGTTGGACAAGATGATCTTGAAGGTCCCTTCCAACCTAGAAGATTCTGTGATTCTGTGAAATAAATTAGGGGGGGAAATATTAGAATATGAGCCGGCAGTGTGCCCAGGTGGCCAAGAAAGCCAGTGGCATCCTGGCTTGTATTAGAAATAGCGTGACCAGCAGAAGTAGGGAGGTGATTGTCCGCCTGTACTCAGCACTGGTGAGGCCACACCTGGAGTATTGTGTCCAGTTTTGGGCACCTCAATCCAAGAGAGATATGGAGGTGCTGGAGCGAGTGCAGAGGAGGGCAATGAAGCTGGTGAAGGGCCTGGAGAACAAATCCTATGAAGAGCGGTTGAAGGAGCTGGGACTGTTTAGTCTGAGGAAGAGGAGGCTGAGGGGAGACCTCATCACTCTCTACAACTACTTGAAAGGACATTGTAGAGAGGTTGGTGCTGGTCTCTTCTCACAAGCAAATAGCGATAGAACAAGAGGGAATGGATTCACGCTGCAACAGGGTAGGTTTAGACTGGACATTAGGAAAAAATTCTTCACAGTAAGAGTGATCAGACACTGGAACGGGCTGCCCAGGGAGGTGGTTGAGTCACCATCCTTGGATGAGTTTAAGAGTCGTTTAGATGTAGTGTTGGGGGATATGGTGTAGGAAAGAACTTTGTAGTGTAGGGTTGATGGTTGGACTCGATGATCCCAAGGGTCTTTTCCAACCTAGATGATTCTATGATTAGAAGTACTTAATAACCGTCTTTCTAATGATTTACAGGATGGTCCCGTTGGGCCGAATGAATTGTCTCCTTATTTTTGGAGGAGGGAAAAAGCGGTCTTTGGTTGAAAGCAAAACTGATGCCGGCTCGCATCCAAGTTATTTCATTATGGCTTAAAAGGTTTCCTGGAGGCTAAGATTTAGTACTAATTAAGGAGGCAAATGCCATTTTTCTCCCCCTTTTAAAAACAAGATGCGTAACAAGGACATCATAGACAGAGATGGGAACAGAAAGCACAAGACATCCCAAATACTGACTCTCTCTCACATCCATTTTGCTGCACGGCCTTCCCTAATTAACCTTAATGAGCTCTATTAAACTATCTGGTGTCAGTATTAAATCATTACAGCGCGTTCTTTGGGATTGGCTGTAATATCTTCACTGTTACCTCAAAAATCCCGTTTAAAACTGAACAACTGTATGTAGTATCTTGACACCCTGAGCATTTCTTACACTTAAACTATTATGTTTTATATATATTATATTCCTTTCTTAGGGATCCACTTTTCCTGGCGGATGGAGCTGTGTTTGGCTACTGGACATTTTCCCCGACTTAGCATGGTGGTTTTGTGACAATTTCATTTTAACAGGACAAAGGCTAGGCTTTTGAGATGTATTTATTATTTTTAGAGTGAAGCGTAGCCTGAACATCGCAGCTGGAATGTTCTGGGCAGTATCTCAATTTTTTTTTTTTTTTTGCATTGTCTTGTCTTTTGGCATATCAAAAAGAAAATGCTTATGTCTAAGAAAAACAACCCATTGTTGGTACGAAGTGATTCTGGGTTTTTTGAATTTCTTGTTTATGTGTTCCCAGTTGAAACTCAGTGTGCTAAATGGTGTATAACCTCAGGTGAAGCTACCAAGTGTTCTTGGAAGTCAATTTTTAAACAAAACCCCAGTGGATTAATCCCCATAAATTTTCCTTCTTTTTTTTTTTTTCCTGCAGAGATATTACATACAGCATTTCCTTGGAAGCCGTGACAACTCTCATCGTCTTCCTCTCCTGCCAGTTATTCCACAAAGAGATTCTACGAGAGAGCATCATTCACAAGTATCTGATGCACGGTCGATGGTACGTTGCGTTCTGGGCTGGTACCTAATCACAGAATGATATGGGGTGGGAAGGGACCTCTGGAGATCATCTAGTCCAACCCCCTGCCAAAGCAGGGCCACCCAGAGCAGGTCGCAGAGGAACGTGCCCAGGTGGGTTTTGAATGTCTCCAAAGAAGGAGACTCCACCACCTCTCTGGGCAGCCTCTTCCAGGGCTCTGCCACCCTCACAGGAAAGAAGGTCCTCCTCATGTTTAGGTGGAACTTCTTATGTTCCAGTTTGTGCCCATTTCCTCTTGTCCTGTCCCTGGGCACCACTGAAAAAAGCCTGGCCCCATCCTCCTGACACCCACCCTTGAAGTATTTATAGGCCTTGATCAGATCCCCCCTCAGTCTTCTCTTCTCCAGACTCAAAAGACCCAAGTCCCTCAGCCTTTCCTCATCAGAGAGATGCTCCAGGCCCCTCAGCATCTTTGTAGCCCTCTGCTGTAGCCTCTCCAGCAGTTCCCTGTCCTTCTTGAACTGGGGAGCCCAGAACTGGACCCAGTGCTCCAGATGGGGCCTCCCCAGGGCAGAGCAGAGGGGGAGGATGACTTCCTTCGACCTGTTGGCCACACTCTTTCTGATGCCCCCCAGGATGCCCTTGGCCTTCTTGGCCACAAGGGCACATTGCTGGCTCATGGTCATCCTGTTGTCCACCAGGACTCCCAGGTCTTTTTCCTCAGAGCTGTTCTCCAGCAGGTCACCCCCACCCTGTCTTGGTGCAGGGGGTTATTCCTCCCCAGGTGCAGCACCCAACGCTTGCCCTTGTTGAAGTTCATCAGGTTCCTCCCTGCCCAACTCTCCAGCTTGTCCAGGTCTCACTGTGTGGCGGTAATGGCAAAACAAATGCTTCCGATGACTTGTTTGGGCTGTTTGTACTTAAAAAGAAAAGACAGTGAAATATATTTTGATAAAAAACTTGGTTTGGTCAAAAAAACCCCTAAAACACAAAAGCAAACACCCGTAAAGACTGTTGGAAGGTTTCACGTTTAAATCTCACACCCCAGACTTCAGTAAAACTATTTTGGAAGCCGTTTTCATTTTTGGAGGGTAATTTCATTAACTTAAAACAGGCTTTCACTTTTTAGGATGTTTTTTTTTTTAATTCAGCTGTGGGTCATAGAATCATAAAACTATCCCAGTTGAAAGGGACTTCTCTTACATCTAGTAGAAACTTCAGAAAACCAGACAATAGATACGTTTACCAAAAATCTGCCCACCTGGAATTTCAAGTTGCGAGAGGATGGAGGGTGGCCTGACTAAAACGCGTCCAAACCACCGTGGCAAAGAATTGAAACAACCACCAACTCGCCAGAACAAGTGGTAGCAAAATGTGCCGTCTTTTGAGGGGCTGCTATTTATTTCTATCGCATTTATTTGTATCCTTAGTACTTCTGAGGTACGTGGGTTCTCTCGGCTGCAGTGTAACAAAAACACCCAGAGAAGGTCCAGAGAAGGGCAACGGAGCTGGTGAGGGGTCTGGAGCACAAGTCTTGTGAGGAGTGGCTGAGGGAGCTGGAGGTGTTCAGCCTGGAGAAAAGGAGGCTGAGGGGAAACCTTCTTGCTCTCTACAACTCCCTGAAAGGAGGGTGTAGCCAGGGGGGGTCGGTCTCTTCTCCCAAGTCACAGGTGATGGGACAAGAGGAAATGGCCTCAAGTTGCACCAGGGGAGGTTTAGGATGGATATTGGGAAAAATTTCTTCCCTGAAGGGTTGTCAAGCCTTGGAAGAGGCTGCCCAGGGCAGTGGTGGAGTCACCATCCCTGGAGGTATTCAAAACGTGGGTTGACATAGTGCTGAGGGACATGGGTTAGTGATGGGTTTTTATCAGAGTCAGGTTGATGATTGGACTCGATGATCTGAAAGGTCCCTTCCAACCCGGACAATTCTATGATTCTCTTGGGTGGGGGTTGTGTGGAGTTACCTATTGTTACTTGTTCTACGGAACCAAAGCTTGGAGTGAAAACTAAACAAATATAATGTTTCTTTCCCTTGCATAAATATTTTTCCAGTTGTGTCTTGAGGTAAAAGAATACGACGATTCCACATATTTAATGATTGATTTAAAAGTAATATTGAAGAAATGAAAGAAAAAGGAGTTGAGGCTGCTCCTGCAGAGCCCCGCTGAAGTCAGGGCGGCTTCACACGAGCCAGACCTTGGCGTTCCTTCCCTTTCCAGTCTGCCCGAGACTGGGAGAGCGACTGGCTGTGTTTAACGCCAAACACCAGCCTTTGCAGCCTGCCTGGGTTTTGTCGCCCTAATTTTTTTTGGTGAGCTGTGAGTCAACTAAATGGATTTTCTTTTCTTCTTTGCAGCGTTCCCTATACCAGCAGACTCGTGAAAACTTTACTGTATAATTTCATCAGACAAGAAAGAAGCCCCCCTCCGGGGACCCACGTCTTTCAGCAGCAAACAGATGGAGGGGGACTGCTTTACGGAATCGCATCTGGGGTGGCAAGTGAGTCTTACTTTCTATAGAAACTATATGTCAAACCTTAGGAGATATTGCCTTCTATTTGATCTCACCCACCTGTAGCCCATTTCTTTTCCAACAAGCGATACCAGTATAGGAAAGCTGTCTACGGGCCTGGATTGTGATCGTATACGGTCCATCTCGAGATGTTTTAGGATCTGAAGTGATTCTTTCTGCAGGACAGCACATGGTAAAAGTAGCGCTTAGTCCCTATTTTTCTTTTATTGAGACATTACCAAAACCCCAAACAAACAACTAGCGCCCCATGTAATAAATCACAGGCTTCGAGTCACTTAAAAAGTAAGAAAGAGGTTTTTTTGGCGTATTTTATTCTTCATAATGGCTCAGTGGACCTGCCCTGTGGCTCTCCTTGTGCACACGGTGGGACTCAGTGGTCTCGAGAGGTCCCTTCCGGTCTTGAGGATCCTGTGGCGTAAGGGATAGGCCTAAATAAGATATTTTTTTTTTTTTATAACATATTATAGCGTATTCCTTTCCCGGTAGGTTGACTAATGTTTTTTCCTGAATAGTACTTGGGTCCAATAGGACTTGGGTCTTTTGAGTCTGGAGAAGAGAAGACTGAGGGGGGATCTGATCAAGGCCTATAAATACTTCAAGGGTGGGTGTCAGGAGGATGGGGCCAGTCTTTTTTCAGTGGTGCCCAGGGACAGGAGAAGAGGAAATGGGCACAAACTTGAACGTAAGAAGTTCCACCTAAACATGAGGAGGACCTTCTTTGCTGTGAGGGTGTCAGAGCCCTGGAAGAGGCTGCCCAGAGAGGTGGTGGAGTCTCCTTCTCTGGAGACATTCCAACCCCACCTGGACGCTGCAACCTGCTCTTGGGTGGACCTGCTCTGGCAGAGGGGTTGGACTAGATGATCTCCAGAGGTCCCTTCCAACCCCACAGCATTCTGTGATTCTTTATGCCTGGATTCTGACCTTTCGTGGGCGGACTGTTTGCTATAGAGAGATAATGCCTGAAGAATATGAAAGACTCGATGCCTTAAGAAAGAGGGTTCTCGTGGTTTTTTGTACTATGTGCTCTGTTGTGCTTGGTGGTTGCTCCCATCCCCACACCAGATGTGTTTTATTGGTGTGTGTATTACATATAAAAATTCTTCCTAAAGGTTTTTCTTTTCCGTATGTTAAGAATAAAATATAATACATTGCTGACAGCATAGGTATATGTTATTTTCTTTTTCCCCGACAAACCAAATAACACTTTGCCAGTCGACTGCTGTTAAAAATGATGCGATTTATTTTTGTTCTTTTGTGAAATCCATTCCCTGGCGGCATCCCTACGGGGTATTAAAGTTCAGGCCGCAGAATGGTGTGCCAGAAACTCTTTTTGCAGCCCGTGACAGTGCCCGTGGATCTCCTCATGGAGGCAGTAAAAGAGCGTTGTCTGTCTCACCGGGTGAACACACCTCGCTGCTGCTGCTGCGTGAGACGAGGTTACGCGCCAGAAGGGACACCCGTCTCCCTTCTGGTTTCCAGTTTACACGCTGGAAGGTCGACTAGGGCCAATTTTGGGTTTGTGCCTGTAACGTTTAAATACGTCAAAAAACAATTGCTTGGTTTGCAGTTTATTTCAACAGAGAAGAGAAACGAATTAAATCATTCCCTACAACCTTTTTTTTTTATTCCTGAGGCCCAAGAGGTACATTCTCTTCCTTCTTTTCAATCCCTAGAGAAAAAAATTGCTCTGAAAATGTTTTTCAGAAGCGGTTTTCAGTGTGTGGTTTGTACTTTTGCGTAGTTCTCACTGTGGGTTTTTTTGATACCTCTACTTACCTGCTGGTTTTTATTCTTCTTGGTTCTATTCTTCTTGGTTTTAATCTCCCGGGTCACGCTTGAGTGTCTTGATACCTTAGTGCTGCCACAGGAAAAATAGCTTTTTCTTTTTTTTTTTTTCCCATTTCTGGTTACTCGATTGATTTATAAAGTCCATCTCAACTTCCACCACTCCTACCTCCCTCTGATATCATACCCCCCCCCCCCCCAATGACTTTTTACTTCTTGTATATCGAGTTTGCATTTTTTTTAATGCAAACTCTTCAGGTTTCAGCCTACGTCTGTTCTTGTCTCTTCCTACACTTCCACCCCCCTTGCTCCTCTTGAACCATTCTCTTAACAGCTCCCTTGGCAAACTCCTACGCTTATTTTCCTGCTTCTTTCGTGAGTACCTGAAGTGCCACCTCTTCTCCCGGTGAATTAAGTATCTTCATTTCAAGCTTTAATATATAAAGTGCTTTCGAATGACCTGCCTGGGAAAAGGAGGGGAAAAAATAAGTACCTCATCCTGTTAGAAAATAGAAATATTTTTTCCCTTTGTACCCAAAGAGTTGGTTAATGCTTTTTGTCTCATTATTTCCCCGTGTACGATGTTGGACTATAGATGAAACTTGGACACAGTAGGATTGGTAGAGTAAATGACATATTTGGACATCAAAATGGACATCACCTGGAAAAGTGCTGGGTCCTGCGCTTCGGTCACACCAACCCCATGGACACTACAGGTCTGGGGCAGAGTGGCTGGAGCTGTCTGGCAGAAAAGGACCGGGGGGTGTTGGTCAACTGTCGGCTGAACATGAGCCAGCAGTGTGCCCAGGTGGCCAAGAAGGCCACCAGCATCCTGGCCTGTATCAGAAACAGCGTGGTGAGTAGGACTCGGGAGGTGACCGTCCCCCTGTACCGGGCACTGGTGAGGCCCCACCTCGAGTACTGTGTCCAGTTTTTGGGCCCCTCACCACAAAAAAGACATTTGAGGTGCTGGAGCGTGTCCAGAGAAGGCCAACGGAGCTGGTGAGGGGTCTGGAGCACAAGTCTTGTGAGGAGCGGCTGAGGGAGCTGGGGATGTTCAGCCTGGAGAAAAGGAGGCTGAGGGGAGACCTTCTCGCTCTCTCCAACTCCCTGAAAAGAGGGTGTAGGCAGGGGGGATTTGTTCTCTTCTCCCAAGTCACAGGTGATGGGACAAGAGGAAACAGCCTCAAGTTGCACCAGGAGAGGTTCAGATTGGATATTAGGAAAAATGTTTCCATGGAAAGGGTTATTAAGCCTTGGAAGAGGCTGCCCAGGGCAGTGATGGAGTCACCATCCCTGGAGGGATTTAAAAGCCGGGCAGACGTGGTGCTGATGGACATGGGTTAGTGGTGGCCTTGGCAGTGTTGGGTTGATGGTTGGACTAGATGATCTTAAAAGTCCCTTCCAACCTGGAAAATTCTATGAGTCTATGATCTATAACATCTCCAAAGTAATTCTTTGTAATCCTTGGTTTTATATCGCAGCGGGTACATGGGTAGAGTGAAATACAAATTAGAAGGCAGCAACACGAACTGATAGTCTGTTCGGAACAGAAGCGTGCGTTTTGAGCAACGATCAGATGTGGAAAACTTAGATAGGATGTCTGTATGGTGTTATTTTAATGTATTTAGTAATCTTTACAGGATAAGAATTGAAAGAAGAATGGAAGAATTGAAAATTTATGTTGCTCACGGTCTTGGAAATACCACGTAATGCTTAAAAGAAGTTTACTGAAATAGTCTATATATTATCTACTTAGGATGAAAGGAGATAGGAGCCTGGTTTTAAAAAGTTTATTTTTGAAATGAGATTTGGAGGCCTAAAATAATTATTTTCCTTGTTAATTTGAAATTATTTAACTTAAGACCACAGTCATCTACCTTACCATTTATTATATTACGCGTATTTTGTAGCCGCTTGCACAGCAGCGGTAGATCTACACTTAGAAGAAGTACTTTAAATCCACACACACACCCCCCCTCCTCCTTGTGATAATTAGCCAAGATACGAGCCCAAGTTTACCCTTTCCCACAGTTCATCTTCTCCTGCCTCTCACCCTTCGTAGCCTGGTTTTTTTTGCCTCTCAACCCTGAAAACCATACGGCCAACATCCTCCCACCCATTCCTTCTCCCTGATTTGCCCTCTGCCTGCAAGTACCGTTCTCCATCCTGTCTATAAAATCCCTTAATTAAAAATATATTGCCAATTGCGTTATCCTCCAGTAGTTAATTAAGCAATTGTGGGTTTGGAGGGAGGAGGAGGAGAAATAATGATTTATTTTAACTTCGTAAAGGACATTCTTCTCTACTGAGTCAACTCTGTTTTGTCATGGCAGTCTTTTGGAAGGTTTGCAAAATAATTGTAAAGAGATGGTAGATCTATGTTGTTGATGCATAAACGACATACGTATGCATGATAGTAGAGATTAGACCTCCTATATTAGAAATCAGAGATTACTTTTCTTGTTTCACGGGGTACATTGACCCACTTGCCTTCAAATATTATTTTTTTTTTTGCTGGTTTTAAATCCCCTCCTCTCTTTTTTTTTTTTTAGAGTATTACTAGTATTTGCTGATTGATGGTCTGCAGTTCACCAAGTTGAGAGAAGTTTTTGAGGACGAGGAAAATTTTTTTAATTAGTCATTTTATTGCAAAATAAAACTCATTTTACAGTGAGGAACTGTCAAACAGGTGATATGATAAGGCAGGAAAATGTTAGTGCGACTCAAGACTATTGAAAAGGACATGGACCTGTTGGAACGGGTCCAGCGGAGGACCAGGAAGACGATCAGAGGGATGGAGCCCGTCTCCTATGAAGACAGGCTGAGAGAGCTGGGGTTGTTCAGCCTGGAGAAGAGAAGGCTCCGGGGAGACCTCATAGCAGCCTTCCAATATCTGAAGGGAGCTTACAGGAGAGCCGGAGAGGGACTCTTTGTCAGGAAGTGTAGCGACAGGACAAGGGGTAATGGTTTTAAATTGGCAGAGGGGAGATTTAGATGAGATATTAGGAGGAAATTGTTTGCTGTGAGGGTGGTGAGACCCTGGCCCAGGTTGCCCAGAGAAGCTGTGGCTGCCCCATCCCTGGAGGGGTTCAAGGCCAGGTTGGATGGGGCTTTGAGCAACCTGGTCTGGTGGGAGGTGTCCCTGCCCATGCCAGGGGGGTTGGAACTAGATGATCTTTAAGGTCCCTTCCAACTCTAACCATTCTGTGATTCTATGAAAAATGAGCCAGTTTAAATGGTTTCATTTGAAATAATTGATCCACTTTCTATTTTGCTATTAAAAAACCCAACACTTTAATGCATCTTAGGAGTTACTGCAACGGTAAGATCTAATTGACTTAGTTTGTGCTGTTTAGATGATTATAGCTCTAATGGGTAAGAAACTAATGAAAAGGCAGATTAATCTTCGTTAATCACCTGAGCAATCATCATAACTAATCTGGCCCACAAAGGTACTGTTGTAGCATTAATATAAATTGCAGAATTCGGTGTGTGATGGTCTATAATGGACTCATTTTCTCCTGTCTGTAACTCTTTGGTTGGATCTGGACAAACATCCCTGCCCGTTAATGACTTTCTGTCCTCTAAGTATCTACTTTACTCTGCATTATGTTATTCTGCTTGGAGTAGTCTAATTTATAATATCTAGATTAAAAGATGTCTAAGTAGAGAGCCACAAAAAGCTACTCATGATGTGTCTGTTGTTTATTACGATTCCACCAAGCTTTTTTTCTGCTAACAAATATCTCCGGCTGGTTGTTTCTACCTTCCAGAGCCTTTTTGTGATGTGTCACCGATCTGGTGTGTGATCTGCTACATAACTACAACCTCATCTGTCTCCCTGGAGCTTAGTCAATGTTTAGTTGCCTGCTTGTGCTCACCGTAATGAAAATGTAGATCCGAGACTTCTTTCCCACTTCTCTCCGTTCATCTTCCTTCTTGCTTCCAGTCTGTAAGAGCGTCATCTTTTTGTCACTGTAATCGTGGTGTTTTGACCTTCCTGAACGTGAAGATTCTGAATGTGAAGTCCAGATCTTTACTCTTTTTTTTTTTTTTAAGTTTCTCTAAAGATGTGTCTAAACTGGAGCAAAATGTGTGGCTGCAGCTTAAACACATGCTTTTGGAGACAAAGTAGTTGATTATTATATACCTGGTCTGGTGGGAGGTGTCCCTGCCCATGGCAGGGGGTTGGAACTAGATTGTCTTTAAGGTCCCTTCCAACCCAAATCATTCTATGATTCTGTGATAATTAGTAATGGTGTGGCTGTGGCAGGCTCGGTCTGCAAAAGCTTCCCAGCAAGTTGGGATGTAATGCAGCTTCCTCTTGACCAAAATCTGTGCTGCCATGAGGACCGTAGGAACTGGTTTGAAGTTGGCCTGACTTGGGTCCTTTTAGTCTGGAGAGGAGAAGACTGAGGGGGGATCTGATCAAGGCCTATAAATACTTCAAGGGTGGGTGTCAGGAGGATGGGGCCAGTCTTTTCTCAGTGGTGCCCAGGGACAGGACAAGAGGAAACGGGCACAAACTTGAACGTAAGAAGTTCCATCTCAACATGAGGAGGAACTTCTTTCCTGTGAGGGTGTCAGAGCCCTGGAAGAGGCTGCCCAGAGAGGTGGTGGAGTCTCCTCTGGAGACATTCCAACCCCACCTGGAGACGTTCCTGTGGGACCTGCTCTGGGTGGCCCTGCTTTGGCAGGGGGTTGGACTAGATGATCTCCAGAGGTCCCTTCCAACCCCATATGATTCTGTGATTTTTGATGGTAAACCACCAGTGATTTAGAACCACCTGGACAGGTCGCATAGACTTTTTGCTCTGGGACCTCTGCTCTTTTCATAGGCGCTGATGGCAACAACAGCAAAACATCCTTTCCCAAAAGAGCAATTTCTGCTGTAAAGTCCTGGGCTTCATAGTTCTTGGAAGCCTTCCATTGACTCTGCTGTGACTTCCACATTGGCAGGGAGCAAAGGGTAGGGTTTTTTAGTTTCTTTTAGAGAGGTAGAGGCTACTGGAGACCCTTGGCTGCCACCACCCTTATGGCAGTGCCTTGTCTCTTGCCCTATACATAGAATTGAAGCTCTTTAGGGCAGGGTGCATGGTTGAGTATATACAGACCATATTTAGGATACGTAGCGTAGCGAGACCGCGGTTCACGTCTAGAGCTTCTTGATTTCTCTGGTTGTACAAATCCTAATTATAACCATATGTTCCAGCTTGTTTACTGAGAATTCTGCAGCAAGTTTCACGAGGTGTGGTGGTGATTTATCTCCCTGACATTTATCCTCATATTCCAAAACCTGAGCAGCTTCAAATAACCCATTATATTTAAAAAAAAAAAAAAGAAAACTCAGTGGCTCAAAAATGATTTTTCTTCTTTATATCTTCAGGGGAAATTGCTTGTTAAAAGGAAACCGAGAATCAAGCTGATGTATTGTAACAACAAAAGTTTTAAAACTTGATATCTTGCAAGCGCTAGGGCTAGGCAAAAGGAATTTTATGTTGGTGAAGAGGAGGCGTTTCATGCTTTCCAAACTCTTCTTGGCTCTAGAGAAGTACAGAAATTGAGGTAAATACAGTATTTACAATTAAAAAAATAAATTGAGTTTGTCTTAAAAATAACTCATTATTAAAATTTAATAAGTCCTACAAATTTCTATTAGGGGCTGTTAAGAAATCTGTACCTCTTCGCTTTACGATCAAGTGTCAACAATTGTCTTCATCTCCTACGTAGCATTTATTTTTAGCAATAACTGTGAAAAATCTCTAAAAAGATTGTAAACACCATTATTTCAACATCGTTTTTGAAGATACTGCAAATGGTAGAGAGGCTTGACCGGGCCATCTAAGAAACGGACCAAAATCTGGGCAAAGTCTTCAGGTTTGGCATCTTCTTCCAGGAGGCCGAAGTGATGCTCGTGAAATATGAACAGATCTTCAGCTTTTTGCTGATCATCCTTCTGGCTGATAAATATGGAGGATGTAGGGTTAATATGTGACCAAAAGGGTGGGGTGTTTTCCATTAGTATGGAATATTATGGAACGTCGATAACCTGCGACTTAAAAATTCCATTAGGCATTTATTTTCCGTAATTTTGAAAGTCTCCAGTGAACCACTCAGGATGTGCTCGTTCTGCACGTTTTGGGATGAAAATGGCTCAGTTCAGGAAAAAGGATGCTCTGTTTGGTTTCAGGTGCACTGATACCATAGAATCAGAGAATGGTTTGGGTTGGAAGGGACCTCAAAGACCATCTAGTTCCACCCCCTGCCCTGGGCAGGGATACCTCCCACCAGACCAGGTTGCTCCAAGCCCTGTCCAACCTGGCCTTGAAGCCCATTTTATGATTGGGTTTGCTCTTAATATCTGATGGCTGGCAGGTCCCTTGGAGGGGTTGGAAGGGAGTGGAGAGGAGAAACCAAGTTGAATTCCAGGTCGGGGTGAGGCAGACTGATAAAGCACAATAAATTCGTAGTTTTCATATTGCTCTTTGTCAAAATTAGCAGGTCTGCTAATAGATTAAATTCATCTAAAGCTGCATTTGTTATTAAATTACACATTAACTGGGTTAATTACACATTAATATGGGTTCCCTTCATCCTCCTGCCAGATTCTACTATATCACCTATTATTTTTAGTTTATTTATTTTCTCATTTATGCATTATAGGTGAGGTGGGGAAGCTGAAAGTGTGTGTTTTCTGTTTAGTTTCCCGTTCCCTTTTGCCTTTCCTGTTCCCTTATTTTGCCTTTGCTCCTTCCCCAAAATAAGTAAAGACGGATTCATTTCTTTTTTAGCAGATCTGCAATGAAAATCTGTATTTTAAGCCTTTCCCCAGATAACTCCTGAAGTCTGGTAGGTTTTTAACATGTAGAAGGGGAAAGAAAAGAAGTTTATTCGTATTATATTTATTATTCCTATTTTTTATTATCTTGGGCATAAAATGACCTATTATGAGCAGCACAAGTCAGTTGTGGAAGTATTGCGTCGTGATCAAAACAGTTCAAGCTCTGAAACTTCAATAGATCAATAATTTTGTCAAGGGAGAGGAGAAATTGTTTCAAAGCTTAAAATGAATTAAAACAGCCTTTGCCTTGGAAAAGGAGTGGAATTAAAAAAAATTAAAGAGTACAATTGCATGGTTAGGGAGGTAATCGTACGTGGCTGGGAGATGAGGGAGGCAACTTCTGTCACTGAAGTGGACAAGAGCAATGAGTTTGCTTACCCGTTAATTGCATTAAATCCAGAAATTAAATCCTTAAATTAACGCAGCAGAGCTTCCGACGTAGACATCTTGCAGATACAGCAGAGCTTATGGCTTTCCAATCAGCAGTAGACATTATAATTTTAATTTACAGAACAGATCAGATCTCGCATATGAATTTGGTATGAATATAGCCTTAATCTGTGATGTCTGTTTACCCAACTGCAATATTTAAATATAAAGAATAGTTTAGTTAAGGAGCTTGCAGATCAACTCTTAATTAATGCTGGTACTTACGAGACAAGAATATTCCTTGCAGGAAGCGGTGGCTGTTTTGCCAATGCTTAGAACTTGTCCAGAAGGTGGATAATTAACTGCTGTGTTAACGAAGTCATTAATGCGTGCGGAAAGATGTCATTCTGACTGTTGAATATTCGTGGTGCAAAGGAAGAGAGGGCTTTTAGGATACGACGGCTGGTAGGTTTTGCAGGGGCTCTGAGGGAACTGAATCAAAACGCGAGTGTATTACAAAGCAAAACTTTCATTCGTCCCAAAACTCAAAATCAGATGAACACTTGAATCTGATTAATCAGTAATGAAAATATTTGTGGGCATAACACAGAATCACGGAATGATATGGGGTTGGAAGGGACCTCTGGAGATCATCTAGTCCAACCCCCCTGCCAGAGCAGGTCCACCCAGAGCAGGTTGCACAGGAACATGTCCAGGTGGGGTTGGAATGTCTCCAGAGAAGGAGACTCCACCACCTCTCTGGGCAGCCTCTTCCAGGGCTCTGCCACCCTCACAGGAAAGAAGTTCCTCCTCATGTTGAGATGGAACTTCTTACGTTCAAGTTTGTGCCCGTTTCCTCTTGTCCTGTCCCTGGGCACCACTGAAAAAAGCCTGGCCCCATCCTCCTGACACCCACCCTTGAAGTATTTATAGGCCTTGATCAGATCCCCCCTCAGGCTTCTCTTCTCCAGACTCAAAAGACCCAAGTCCCTCAGCCTTTCCTCATCAGAGAGATGCTCCAGTCCCCTCATCATCTTCATAGCCCTTTCGACATCTCTAGTTCAAAATTGCCATCGTACAGATTGATACAGAGACTTTCAGCCTCGACTAGAATCCTAAATGGGTAATTTTTAATTTTGTTAAGCCACATTGTCTTTATACATCTGGATGGGGCTTGTAGTATGTTTTCTCTTGAGCCTTGTTGGGTAGGTACTTAGCACATATTTACAGTATTGTCTATATAGGGATGCAAAGATGCTGGGAGGGCTGGAGCCCCTCTGCTGTGAGGACAGGCTGAGAGAGTTGGGGGGGTTCAGCCTGGAGAAGAGAAGGCTCTGGGGAGACCTTAGAGCCCCTTCCAGTCCCTCAAGGAGCTCCAGGAAAGCTGGGGAGGGACTCTTGATCAGGGAGGGGAGCCACAGGACGAGAGGGAAGGTTTTAACCTGAAAGAGGGGAGATTAAGATGAGATGTGGGGAAGAACTTCTTTGCTGTGAGGGTGGTGAGAGCCTGGCCCAGGTTGCCCAGAGAAGCTGTGGCTGCCCCATCCCTGGAGGGGTTCAAGGCCAGGCTGGATGGGGCTTGGAGCAACCTGGTCTGGTGGGAGGTGTCCCTGCCCATGGCAAGGGGGTTGGAATTGGATGATCTTTAAGGTCCCTTCCAAGCCAAACCATTCTATAATTCTATATGGACCAAAGTGTTTGGTTTTTGAGGGTTGATTTCACAAATAATTTCACTTCAACAGCTATAGTTTATAATGAACAATTCTTGTTTGAGAAGAAAATTGTTCTTCTTAATGTTTGAGCATAAAAGACCTTGGAAGTCTTTCCATCTTTCTTTATTTCTCTGGATTATAGCTGTACTTCCTTGTTTTTGTAGACCCGTGGAGGAGTTAAGCTCTGCAAAGAATGATCTAAGATTTAATGAGGCCTTTGACTAAAATCTTTGTCTTAAAGCAACAAAGACAAACCCTTAATACGATTATAACATAGTTATTTTTTACTTCATGTTCTAGAAGAGCCAACGGTAATTAAACGTGTTCTGCCAAACTGTAGTTTCCAACACAAGTCTGAGATTTTTACATAACCTGATAAATGGCTATTTTTCCTTTTGAGCAAGCCATCAAAAACATTTTCCTTCTTTCTGCGAAAGGCTTCCCGGCCAAATTAAGAGCAAAGCCAACCGGATCATGTGCTCAGCGGCGTATTAGGAGAAACTATTTTAACAGTTGCCGATTTGAATTTAATTTCCTTGTCCTGAAGCCAGTTTACTATTGTTGAGTAATTTGGAACTTTTCTTTTCTGATTGAAGTTTGAAGTTCTGGGTATGTGGTAGTAGAGCAGGGAATATTAATTTTCGTGACAGTTGGGGTTTGTTTGTCAATTTTTCTCTTTCAAGCGAGTGGCATTTTCCAGAGTGACTCACTTTGGAGGAAAGAAAAATACTATTAACGAGAAAAGAATGTGGCACCTAGGAATAGACATCCTGGTGAAAAGAATGGATTTCCATTAGTGAAAAATAAATTTCTGTATTACGTGGAAATTCAAGTATTATCCTTATAGGAAAGTGTGAATTTTTGCTTGCTTCTCAGCAATTTGATTTTTAGTTGGATTTTGAATTTGCACCATTTCCAGAGCCGTGCTGCTGCCAAGCTGTGTCAGTCCATGTCCAACTGATGGCTATAGCTGTCACAGGTTGGGGGACATGGCTTAGACCCAAGTTACACGGAGAAGAGAAGGCTCTGGGAGGCCTTAGAGCCCCTTCCAGTCCCTCAGGGGGCTCCAGGAAAGCTGGGGAGGGACTCTTGATCAGGGAGGGGAGCCATAGGAGGAGGGGGAAGGGTTTTAAACTGCAAGAGGGGAGATTGAGATGAGATGTGGGGAAGAACTTCTTTGCTGTGAGGGTGGTGAGACCCTGGCCCAGGTTGCCCAGAGAAGCTGTGGCTGCCCCATCCCTGGAGTGGTTCAAGGCCAGGTTGGAGGGGCCTTTGATCAATGTGGTCTGGTGGGAGGTGTCCCTGCCCAGGTCAGGGGGCTGGAACTCAATGATCTTTAAAGTCCCTTCCAACCCAAACCATTCTATGATTCCATGACATGCTGCTGTTGTGCACACCAGACTGCTGGCTGGGGGGGGTGGAGCCGCATCAGGACAGGCTTCATGATAAAGCTCCACCCCAATCACTCTGCTCTCCACTAATTGCAGCTGAAGGGTTAGAGCAAGTGGGAAGAGATGACACTTTGCTGGTGTCAGCTGTGCTTTGCTTTCCCAAAAGTGTCCACAAGAGAAAGTGTTTGAGTCTTAGAAGGACAGCTTTAATGTTGTCCTGGTGATGTAGTCACTATGTTCTACAAAGGGGAGGTTTGTAGAGAGGCGATATTTTTCATTAGACCAATTACTGCAGTTGGAATTACACCGGGACATACGTGAAGTGTAGCACCACATATTCTACCCAAACCATCTTCAGATGGCACAGCTTCCAAGAATTTAACCTTAGGAGAGGGCTTAAAGGCTTCGACGTAAGCACCCAAAGGAAGATAGAATCATAGAATTGTCCAGGTTGGAGTGGACCGTTGTCGTCATCGAGTCCAACCATCAGCCCAACACTGACAAAACCATCACTAACCCATGTCCCTCAGCACCACGTCTGCCCGGCTTTTAAATACCTCCAGGGACGGTGACTCCACCACTGCCCTGGGCAGCCTCTTCTGATGCTTGACGTCTCTTTCTGTGAAGAAAAGCTTCTCTAACCATTTTACTGGGAACGGTATTGGGACCCTGAAATATAAATTTTGTTAGGAACACTGTAGCTGGAATACAGCTTTATTCGTTTAATCTTTCATCAGAAAATATTTGAGTTTAATAAAACTAAGCTTTATAAACTTATGGCTGTATCTTTTCCACCTGGAAGGTAAGAGAAGGACTAGATAGATGAGAGGCTGGAGAGGAAGGCACAGAAGTCCTCTTTCCCACTTATTTTGGAGCATTTTTGTGAGGTTTGAAGTAGGCTGTTGTCGGGGAACTGCTGCGATTCAGTGGAAGGATTTTCCTTGGCCGAGATCCAAGCCTTGTCTTCCTGTTGTGGATATTAATAATGACAGAGTTGAGACCCTGTCGCTCCTCTGCTGTATAGCGTAGGTAGTAAATTCGGAAACTAGGTTTCAGAGGAGAATTGTGGTCAGGAACAGGACAAGGTTTTCTGTCGAAATGAAAAATTTCACAATGTGTCTGACTCTGCAATAAATCCTTATAATTGTTCAAGGACGGAATTTCCTAGCGTTCCTGCTAATATTTTGGATTTTTGCTCAGCGTTATGAGGATCCGTAGCTGATGCATATACAGACCTGTAGGCTCTGTCTGACTGAAGTGAAAATTTTTCCTTTCCCGTTGGTCTTGGTTCACCCAAAACCCTCTCATTAAATGAGTTGATTTTAAGCTGCGGCTGACATCCAAAATCACTTTAAGTCTATTTATTTCCGCCAGGGACGTTCATGAGTCTTCTGTATTAACAAGTTTTAACCTGCGTGGGGCAATGTTCCACCCTCAAGCACCCTAAAGGCTTGTAGACTTACATCGGTAGACTTTCCCAAGTCAGCTTCACCTGGCACTTAATAATTAGGCTTCAATAAGGGATTTAAGGCTGGCTGCCGGATTCATTTTGCACTTCACATCTTGTGAAGACTATACCTAAAATGTACAGACCTTCATCAGAAACCCCGTTCCTAGAACACAGGGTGGTTATAACGGGATGCACAGGGCTGTCAAGAGGACGTTCCGCAGAAGATCATACCTCTTTCTGCCATAAGACCTGGAATCACCATCCTGAGTCTACACAAGTGAGATGTCCTGGTGGATGCTCACAGCAGCTATGGTGGCTGAAGGGTTTTAGGAAGGGGCAGGAGGCATTTCTTACACAGGGTTTGCTTTTCATTTTCACAGAATTTTTGTTTTCATAGAATCACAGAATGATAGAGGTTGGAAGGGAGCTCTGGAGATCATCTCGTCCAACCCCCTGTCAAAGCAGGTCCACCCAGAGCAGGTTGGACAGGAACCCATCCAGGTGGGTTTGGAATGTCTCCAGAGAAGGAGACTCCACCACCTCTCCGGGCAGCCTCTTCCAGGGCTCTGCCACCCTTAAAGGAAAGAAGTTCCTCCTCATGTTGAGATGGAATTTCCCGTGTTCCAGCTTGTGCCCGTTGCCCCTTTTCCTGTCACCAGGCACCACTGAGAGGAGTCCGGCCTCATCCTTTTGCCACCTGCCCTTTAGATATTGCTCAGCATTGATGAGGTCCCCTCTCAGTCTTCTCTTCTCCAGGCTGAACAGCCCCAGGTCTCTCAGCCTTTCCTCATCAGACAGATGCTCCAGTCCCTTCATCATCTTTGTAGTGTCCTCTGTCCCCTCTCCAGCAGTTCCCTGTCCTTCTTGAACTGGGGGGCCTGGAACTGAACCGCTTTCTCTTCCTCCTTTCTTTTCTTTTAGAGAATTGGGGAGTGGGAAACTGAAGTCTGGCATTTCATTTTGTTAAAAAAAAAAGGAAGAAGAAAGAAAAAGAAGAGAGCTTTTTGCCATCCTGTTATAACTCCTCCTCCTGAGAACAGTCTTAGATATTTTTCCTATGTATTCTCAAGGAAAATCCTGTATTACAGTTATCAAGCTTACAAACTTTTATTTTGGCCTGGCAAAGAAACGTGTCATTTCTTTAAACGGGAATTTAACTAGAGGCTGCGTGCCTTAGGGCTTTTCTTTTTTTCCAACTGCATGAGCTGATCTTACATTACCCTCTGAATATTTTGCTTTGAAGTTTTTGTGTAAACATATCAGAAGCTCTGCAGCTCTTTCTCGAAAGAGAACAGACCCTGAGAGTTGCCATTAAATATAGATGACAAGGGCAAATTCTAGGATGTGTGGTATGAAAGGCTCCCTATTGCTCTACAGGGCAAAGGACGTGTATTTATGGCTTTAAAGCTGGGTATGGAGCTCGTTCTGGGATGTGGTTGTCCGCAGAGACATCGTGCAGCATCCCAGGGAATGTAGGAAAGAAGGGACATTTCTTGATGATGCTCTGAAATTTATAGTGGTGGAGGAAATGTAGGAGCATTTCATTTTTCCTAGTATACCAGGTGGTGTATATTTGTTGTATTGTGGTTTTTTTAAACAGTTATGTTGAAAATTATCAGAAAACCACAATTAGAACAAATGTAAAGTCATAGAATCATAGAATTGTCCAGGTCAGAAGGGACCTTTAAGATCATCTAATCCAACCATTAACCTAACTGATAAAAACCATCACTAAACCATGTCACTGAGCACTATGTCAACCTGTCTTTTAAATACCTCCAGGGATGGTGACTCCACCACTTCTCTGGGCAGCCCATTCCAAGGCTTAATTTTTCCTAATATCCAATCTGAACCTCCTGTGGCACAACTTGAGGCCATTTCCTCTTGTCCTATCACCTGTTCCTTGGGAGAAGAGACCGACCCCCCCCTGGCTACACCCTCCTTTCAGGGAGTTGTAGAGAGCAAGAAGGTCTCCCCTCAGCCTCCTTTTCTCCAGGCTGAACACCCTCAGCTCCCTCACAAGACTTGTGCTCCAGACCCTTCACCAGCTCCGTTGCCCTTCTCTGGACTTGCTCCAGCACCTCAATATCTTTTATGTATAAATATATATGTACCTCAATGTCTTATATATAAGTCGCAATACTTAAGCATCTGAAGAAGGACGATGATGTAGCCTTCCAGTTAGAAACTGGGGGGATACAACGTCTGGCGGGAACGCTGTGATAAAATGTCTCCTGCCGCTTTCGGTCCTGAAGCTGTACGTGACATCTTTCAGATGAACGAGCTTAAAGCTTAAAATGCAATTTTGGAATTTCTTGATATCTAGATATTTGAATAATCATATGAAGAACTTGTATTTCTGTAGTCAACTGCGAACACTGAGGTCTTCTGTGTTAAGAGCTGTTTCTTATAGAAAATTGTGGCAAATGGAACAAAATAAGTCTAAAGAAAACAGTTTTACTAAAAGGAGGACATAATTGCTTTATTTTCCAAGTAAAATATTTGGAACACCGTTGGGTTTCTTTAGTGCAAGGTCAGGCAAGATATCTTGACTGTGAAGAGAGATTGCATTTCATCCAAACATGGATGGGACTGGCTTCAGAGCTTCTCAAGGCACTAGGCCAGACTTGTCCTAAAGTCATATCTTCGCTGGGGAATCTTAATACAGTTGAAATTGTAGATATTGGAAATAAATTCTGTCCTCAAAAGCTTTCTGGGAACTGAAACAGGAAGGTTGCTACTTGTGGTGAGCTATGAGAAGGGCCACAAAGATGCTGCGAGGGCTGAAGCACCTCTCCTATGAAGGCAGGCTGAGAGAGTGGGATTGTTCAGCCTGGAGAAGAGAAGGCTCCGGGGAGACCTCCTTAGAGCCCCTTCCAGTCCCTAAAGGGGCTCCAGGAAAGCTGGGGAGGGACTCTTGATCAGGGAGTGGAGCCATAGGATGAGGGGGAAGGGTTTTAAACTAAAAGAGGGGAGATTGAGATAAGATATTGGGAAGAACTTCTTTGCTGTGAGGGTGGTGAGACCCTGGCCCAGGTTGCCCAGAGAAGCTGTGGCTGCCCCATCCCTGGAGGTGTTCAAGGCCAGGTTGGACGGGGCTTTGATCAACGTGGTCTGGTGGGAGGTGTCCCTGCCCATGGCAGGGGGGTTGGAACTGGATGATCTTTAAGGTCCCTTCCAACCCAAACCATTCTATGATTCTCCCAAAATCAAATCTGAGATGTGCACACCTCAATTTCTAGAGGTAGACCTGCTCTTGAGGCTAATCTGAGTCATGGAATGGAGTTTGCCGATGTGCTTCAACATAACCTCACTTTGTTACGGAGAAGTCTTTACTGATTTCAGGCATTTTTTTCCCCTGCTTGACTTCCTCTTCTGTTTTTCATTTTGTGTGCTGTCATTTCTGTTAAAAGTTAAATCTGTTGAAAGTTAAATTAGAGGGTTGCTGCACAACGTAGTCTTCAAGGTGGTGGTTGTTGCTTCTAGGTCGGAGCAGCCTTGGGAGATGGACAGAAGTTATAAAGCCTCTGATTTTTGTACGGGTTGTTCTTGGATGGGAATTACGTGTATTCTAGGGTTAGGGAACTGCTTATTATGTAAAGGCTTTATGTGATTGAAAGTGCAGCATTTTACATTTCTTGCAATTAAATAAGTTGTCCTGAAATAGTCTTTAGCAGAGATGGAAAATGTGCTCGTTAGCCACGTTCCTATTCTTACCCGATGTTCTCTTAAATTTTTCTGTAAACTTTAGGCTTGCAATGGCTGCTGTTGCTACGTTTTTCTCTTAATTACTCTATCGGTAGAGAATTGCTTAGCAGTGAAGATTTATGTAAGTTTTTCCCCTTCGTGAGATCTATTTACTCTCCCTATCCCGAGTTCTGAAATACTCCCAAGCTCTGCGAAAGTTGTACCGTTTCCCAAACAAACAATTTTTAGCTGCTGTAGCAGTCGGGGAACAACAGTCCTGGTGACAGCCCTCTGTGCAACCGAGTGATTTAATTGCAGCGTTAAAATGAACAAATGCAGGAAAACCATCGGTCTGAGCGGATTTGCTATTTATGCTACTGCTGCTTCATGGCTCGAAAATCCGTTATGTTTAATATGAGCTCCCCTGGGACTGTGTAAGTTTATTAAATATAAAGTGTATTGAGTGATATGAAGAAAATAGAATCATAGAATTGTCCAGGTTGGAAGGGACCTTTCAGATCATCGAGTCCAACCATCAACCCAACACTGCCAAGTCCACCACTAACCCATGTCCCTCAGCACCACGTCTGCTCGGCTTTTAAATCCCTCCAGGGATGGTGACTCCACCACTGCCCTGGGCAGCCCATTCCAAGGCTTAATAACCCTTTCGTGTAAAAATTGTTCCTAATATCCAATCTGAACCTCTCCTGGTGCAACTTGAGGCTGTTTCCTCTTGTCCCATTTCCTGTGACTTGGGAGAAGAGACCGACCCCCCCTGGCTACACCCTCCTTTCAGGGAGTTGTAGAGAGCGAGAAGGTCTCCCCTCAGCCTCCTTTTCTCCAGCTGAACACCCCCAGCTCCCTCAGCCGCTCCTCACAAGACTTGTGCTCCAGACCCTTCACCAGCTTCGTTGACCTTCTCTGGACCTGCTCCAGCCCCTCAATGTCTTTTTTGTGGTGAGGGGCCCAAAACTGGACACAGCCCTCGAGGTGGGGCCTCACCAGTGCCCAGGACAGGGGGACAGTCACCTCCTGAGTCCTGCTCACCACGCTGTTCCTGACACAGGCCAGGATGCTGGTGGCCTTCTTGGCCACCTGGGCACAGTGCTGGCTCATGTTCAGCCGACAGTTGACCAACACCCCCCGGTCCTTTTCTGCCAGACAGCTCCAGCCACTAAATAACTACTAAATAATTAATAGATTGTAAAAATTTTGTCTCTTCCTCCACTGTTTTTCTGTTCCCTCGGTGAATTCTGTCTCCTTATAAAAGCCTCTCACAGAATCACAGAATGATATGGGGTTGGAAGGGACCTCTGGAGATCATCTAGTCCAACCCCCCTGCCAGAGCAGGTCCACCCAGAGCAGGTCCCACAGGAATGTGTCCAGGTGGGTTTGGAATGTCTCCAGAGAAGGAGACTCCACCACCTCTCTGGGCAGCCTCCTCCAGGGCTCTGCCACCCTCAAAGTGAAGAAGTTCCTCCTCATGTTGAGATGGAACTTCTTATATTCACTCTCGGAAATTAAGGTTTAGGTAAACTTCTTTTGAACAATATATAGAGAATAAAATCTACTAATTAATTTCTATATCAATCAACTAAAATGTTTTAAAATCCTGTGGAGCTTGTCTAATCAGGTTTAATGAGTTGTCACATAATTTGTAGCTACTTGTAGATTTTTCGCTCTTGCTAAATAGAAAACCTTTATCTTTGCCGTTTGGCTTCTCCGTTTTTTTGCTGGAAGAAGGAAAAATAACCTGGTGGGCTTTTTGCAGTTTTTGTATATTAGAAAATAATGTGTTCTCAATCACTGTTACAGTGTTTCTCTTCCTGTCTTTTTAATAGCGTCTATTTTTCCCTTTCCCCCCTGTGTTTCTCACTCTCTCTTCCCACCACAACCACCACCAGTCTCTTAAAACTCATGGCGTTCCAGCTATAAGAATCACAGAATGATATGGGGTTGGAAGGGACCTCTGGAGATCATCTAGTCCAACCCCCTGCCAAAGCAGGTCGCACAGGAACATCTCCAGGTGGGGTTGGAATGTCTCCAGAGAAGGAGACTCCACCACCTCTCTGGGCAGCCTCTTCCAGGGCTCTGCCACCCTCACAGCAAAGAAGTTCCTCCTCATGTTGAGATGGAACTTCCCATGTTCCAGTTTGTGCCCATTTCCTCTTGTCCTGTCCCTGGGCACCACTGAAAAAAGACCGGCCCCGTCCTCTTGACACCCACATATTTTAAGTCATTTTTCAAGTCGTTTCAGCATCTTATCGGCATGTCAAGAACTGGCCTATTTGCAAATTGCAGCACTCGATTCGTAAAGCATATAAACCGCTTAAAAGTTTGCTTCGGCAGATATTTAGAGCTCTCCAGTTAATTAATTATCAATTAACGTTTGGCTGTGGTTTGGCACGTAGTTGAAACAAGCACAAGATGGAAACCTGAAATACGTGTAATTATTACACCTTATGTACAAATTAATCCCTTGGTTGTGTTGAACTGATGTTTTCCCTCTGGATTTACCCTCCTCGGGAGGCCGGCTTTGAAAAGCAATAATGAGTGTATAAATGAAAATGTATCGTTCCGTCTGCTCAGTGTGGGCGTCACGCTCGACATAATTCCTTCTGAAGCCTGGTGTCCGTTATGGAAATCATCATTGTATCCTTGCTGGAGCGTAGGAAGGGATTTTATAATCTGCTGGAACTCCCAAATGCTTTTAAGTAGAATTCAATGTGGTCCGCTGGCCGTAAATTATAACCGTGCCTGCACGTGGGTGTCTTATCGTTAAACTCTTATTGCCTGCGTCAGAAGTGTGGGAGGTAATAAAAGCTTGGGCCGTAATAGGTGAGAGATTGTACGTTTTCTCTTTAAAAATTGTTCTGGATGTAGTTTGGAGTCCTTTAATTCCCATCTTCCTCAAAGAAATGAATGCTGTGTTTGGGATATTAATTAAGCAGTACCGTGTTTTGATTTTTGCTTTTGGGCTTGTACCAAGCGGTGATTAAAAACGAAGTTAATGAGGTCCGTAGGCTCTCCTTGAGTATTTAAGGCACGTTTACGCGACTTCAGATTGTTTGAGGTATTTGAGTTAGAACTGGAAGCTTCCAAGACTCAGCTGGATGAAGCCCTGAGCAACATGATGTGACCCCGTTGCTGCCCCAACTTGGAGCAGGAGGTTGGACCAAAGACCTTCTGAGGTCCCTTCTGGCCTGGATCATCCTGTGATCTTATGCTCTGAAAAATTATCTCTTCCTTTCTACTCAACTTTTTACAACTTTTTGGTCTTTTCCATCCTTTTCGTCTGGTTTCTACGTCAGGGCGGTCCTTATTGTGGAGGCAGGTGTTTCTAGGCAAGAGAATTCAGGCAACAGAAGCTCCGTTTACCTGTAAATATATCTACGGTGAGGATTCCTGGGTGTGAAATTAGTAGGAATAGTAAAAAGTAAAGATATGCATTGCTTTAGTTATACACCTGAAGTCCATATACTTATTCAGGACTTTGTGGATGTTGACTCTTGTGGGAAAATGCCACATGTCTTAGAAAAGAAATCGTAGAATCATAGACGGCTTGGGTTGGAAGGGACCTTCAAGATCATCCAGTTCCAACCCCTTGCCGTGGGCAGGGACACCTCCCACCGGACCAGGTTGCTCAAAGCCCCGTCCAACCTGGCCTTGAACCCCTCCAGGGATGGGGCAGCCACAGCTTCTCTGGGCAACCTGGGCCAGGGTCTCACCACCCTCACAGCAAAGAACTTCTTCCCCAGATCTCATCTCAATCTCCCCTCTTTCAGTTTAAAACCGTTCCTCATCCTATCGTGATACAGTTGTGAATGTTTGTCTGTCTGGCCAGCTGTAGAAGTGATGCTGGTTTAGCTACAGCTGTCGGATGGCTGGAGCAAAAGCAAATTGCGTTTGGCCAACGGGATTGTCATTGCAGTGGTACAATGACAAAGCTGGTGGATGAGGGAAGGGCGGTTGAGGTTGTCTACTTGGCTTTATTACGGCTTTTGACAGTCTCCCGTAGCATCTTTGAATGGAGTGTTTTTCTCTAGATGGGTAAACTACTACGTGGGTGAGAAACTGGCTTAAAGAGTGGTGATTTGTCCTCCCTCCATCACGCCATTATGTTTCTGTCTTCCTACTGTCAGAACATCTAAACATCTTGGAGCGTTTTCACTTTGATCAACCTCGAGTCAAAGGCGTGGGGGAAAGGGTGGTTGTACTCAAGAGATCTGAATATCAATGTTTTGGGTAACTGTAAAGGTTGGAGCTGACACTTTTAGGGGACTATCATTAAGTCCTGAGATTTCTTTCTTAAATGGGAATAGTTAATATAGAATTTGCTGTGGTGTGTAGCTTAGATTCCTTACCCCCGCCATGTGTCTATATGTCCTACCTTGCATTTGTCACCCTGGTAGGTAGTTGACTTTCCATCAGGAGATTGTTCTGTGACTCTTAATCGCTTTAGATTTGATGATCTGCAATAGATTTTTGTATTTTCAGATTTTAACCCAAGTGCTTTGTTGATTTTTAAGATACGTGTGGAAAATCGGAGGTGTTAGTACCCCGGGTAGCCATATGGTACTCTACAGATAATCTGCCTTCATTATGCAAACTGACCATTTATTCCTTTATTTAGGCCACGTTTCTTATTCTGTTAGAAGTTTGATTTTTTTAAATTTAATTTTCTTAAAAGACAAAGTCTCTTAGAAATCCAATTGTAGGGGGTTTCTCCACCGGGAGAAAGACCTGGGAGTCCTGGTGGACAATAGGATGCCCATGAGCCAGCAATGTGCCCTTGTGGCCAAGAAGGCCAATGGCATCCTGGGGGGCATCAGGAAGAGGGTGACCAGCAGGTGGAGGGAGGTCATCCTCCCCCTCTGCTCTGCCCTGGGGAGGCCCCAGCTGGAGCAGTGGGACCAGTTCTGGGCTCCCCAGTTCAAGAAGGACAGGGAACTGCTGGAGAGGGGACAGCAGAGGGCTACAAAGCTGCTGAGGGGCCTGGAGCATCTCTCTGATGAGGAAAGGCTGAGGGACTTGGGTCTTTTGAGTCTGGAAAAGAGAAGCCTGAGGGGGGATCTGATCAAGGCCTATAAATACTTCAAGGGTGGGTGTCAGGAGGATGGGGCCAGTCTTTTTTCAGTGGTGCCCAGGGACAGGACAAGAGGAAATGGGCACAAACTTGAACATGGGAAGTTCCATCTCAACATGAGGAGGAACTTCTTTCCTGTGAGGGTGGCAGAGCCCTGGAAGAGGCTGCGCAGGGAGGTGGTGGAGTCTCCTTCTCTGGAGACATTCCAACCCCGCCTGGACACGTTCCTGTGGGACCTGCTCTGGGTGGCCCTGCTTTGGCAGGGGGTTGGACTAGATGATCTCCACAGGTCCCTTCCAACCGCATGTCATTCCGTGATTCTGGGTGCAATTCCGCATTCACTTCCAGTCCAACAGAATTATGAGCTGCTGTTGAAAGGAGCCCAAACCACACACTACTGCTTCTCCCTGCGTGTTTCTCCCTCTCCCTTTTTTTGCTTATATTTGCATTTGCGTGGCCATGTGATGAGCTGTCACGGAGATCTGAGCTGGCTGAAAATTGTCCTTCCCCTCAACTTGGCTAAAGAAATTAAATTTCCTGTGCGACTACACAAATATTAGGGTTTTATTCAAGAAGGGAACAGAAAGTGGTTAGAAATGTTCAAAGGGAAGGGGATGCTGGTTTAAAAAACCCCGTTGATGTGCTTTTTATCAACTTGGTTGCTCTTATTCCTGTTCGTTGACTCCTTCAAAGAGTTTTGAAAGGTCTGCGAGATAAACGTATGGATAAATATTATGGAAATGGGAAGGGTCAGTGCAACATTGCTAATAGGTATGACTTAGCTATATAAGAGCCTGATTTGAATCTTCTCCCAAAAAAATCATGAGTTATCCATGTATCTCCTGATTGTAGTCACTGCTCTGCCTACAGGGAAGGTACGGAGATGTGTCCTGCATCCAAAGGAGCTCTTTGTGGATGGGTGTTGCAATCACCAGCTTATGCTTCTCTATTTTGTTTGAGGATTTTAAAATAGAGTTACTTTAGCTCTGGCAGGTGAGCGCTCTGGTCTCGATGATTTGCGGCTCTTCTGAATTTCTTCCTAAATCTTCTCCTGACCCTTCATCTAAAGACTAGTTTTCCAAAGGCCAGCCTTCTGTTGAGCCTTATTCTGCTTGAAGATGACCAACTGCTCCTTCCGCTTGTCTTGCAGCAGATCTGCTGATGGTGTACCCAAAATGTGTTGGAAAATGCACCCAACGTACTTCATTTAGCTCATCTGCTAGAGCCTGACCTTCTCGGGGTGCTCCCTTAACGCCTCCATCGCTCTCTGGCCTATTTGAGGAGCTGTCTACTTGGGATTGTTTGAAAAAAAAGCTTTTACTGTTAATTTTTATACCTTTAGCGAGCTGTTCCTAAATTATTTTTGGCGTGACTCGATACGGTTTAGCATTGAACTTGCCAAAAACTTATGTACCTTTTTCCTTCCTGATTTGGAAAAGGCTTAATCTTTTTACATTTAATGCTCTCCTTCCTCTGCAGTTGAGTCAGGGTGATATTTTATTTTTTTTAGTTCTGTTCGGGGCCTCTAATATCTGATATAAATCCTCTTCGAACCCTTAATGCGGTGACTTTACGTTCTCTTACTGCCATCTACAAGCAATTCGTAAGCTGAGCCTGTTTTCTTCTTGAGAACTGGAAGAATCTTCTCACCGTTGCATAGTTAACGGCTTTTTATAGATAAGGGACTTCAATTAAGAACCCTTGTGGAGATACGTATGTGGGAGGTTGGTGGGATTTGGGGGTTTTCGGAAGAAAATCAGATCATGACCTCGAGCAAAAATTTTTCCCTCGTCCGCAAGGGAATGGAAAGTAGAAACATGAGAGGTTTCAGCAGAGTTTACTCTCAGCTGGAAGGAAAATCCGGATCGAATTAATTCCCCCAAGAATGGGAGATGTTTTTAGGCACCACAGCAGTTGACAGTTGTTTGATACCCCCTAGTTCTCTGTGTGTACCTGTATAATAGAAAAACTATAGACTAGAAATAAAATATAGTGACTATATATAATATATATAAACCTAAATACATTTTTATAATATAAACACAGATGACCTGGTATACTATAACAATATATATTTAATTTATATATAAAAATATATACCTTGTAGGTATCACAAACCCTAGAGAGATAAAAATTCAAATATTCATAAATTTGATATTAGGAGAATTTCTTACATAAACAAAGAGGATCTGGTATATTAATATATTAAAATAAATATAGACATATGAAATGTAGAGAATATAAAAATACTGATAGAAAAAAAAGACTTCTGGCTTGCAAAATTTCAAGTTTGGCTTCAGGTTTATCCGTGGAACTCGCTGCTGACTTCTGAATCGAACCTCAATAGTTTGTATTCATGGAACTGCTTCTCTCAGCAATTGGCACTCTCGGAATGCCTTTCTATATATTTATATATGATATCTATATGTTTATATAATTGTATGTATGTATACGCGTGTATATAATCTATTCTTTCATATATATAATTTATTCTGACTCTGTCTTCAATGCGTCAGAGATCTCTTAGGCAACTGGGATGTTAATTTGGGATTTCTCGCTGCAGCCATCGGTCCCATCCCTGAATTGCACCAGCCCAGCCTGGTTTTTATTTTTATTTTTTTATTTTTTTATTTTTTATTTCCCAAAGCAGTAGCTGGGTACTTTACTACTCGTTGATAATTGTTCTTTGGTCCAGATTCAGGAAAAGCTTATAAAGCATAAGGATTGCTTCCAGAAATATCATTTCACTCCCTAAATCCATGGGAAATTGTAATTATGAGAGTGGTTTTGGTCAAACCGGTGTAAAATTGTTCTTGTGCTTAAGTACCTCGCTGAGCTGGGAGATGATAAATGGATATTATCCAGTGCCGTAACCACACCAAACCGCGCGCGTTCAGGCCAAGGACATCCAGAGGTAAATGCCCTTATTAAGTAGAAAATTCTCTTTTTTACAGGTAGGGGAAACAGAGGAAATAACACGCTTACAGCTTGCCTAAAATTATACAATGAGTTGACATTACAACTGGGAAGAAAATTCCAGTGTCCTGATCTTTATTCTCATGATTTAACTGCTGGGCCTCACTTCAAGGTTAATCAAACATGCTGTTTCCAGGTGATAACTTGCGTGAGATTCCCACTTCACTAACAATTTCAGATGATTTTAGACGATGTCTCTACAGCATATACGTGTATCTTTGTCTGGTCTTGCTAATTGTAATTTGTTCCCCAGCTGGGTCCAGTCCTCTTCAATATATTCGTCAATGATCTGGATGAAGGGATGGAAGGTACCCTCAGCAAGTTTGCTGACGATACAAAACTGGGAGGGGTGGTTGACACACGGGAAGGCTGTGATGCCATACAACAAGATCTGGACAGGCTAGAAAGGTGGACAGAGAGGAACCTGATGAACTTGAACAAAGGCAAGTGTAGGGTGCTGCACCTGGGGAGGAATAACCCCCTGCACCAGTACAGGGTGGGGGTGACCCGCTGGAGAGCAGTTCTGAGGAGAAGGACCTGGGAGTCCTGGTGGACAACAGGATGCCCATGAGCCAGCAATGTGCCCTTGTGGCCAAGAAGGCCAATGGCATCCTGGGGGGCATCAGGAAGAGCATGGCCAGCAGGTGGAGGGAGGTCATCCTCCCCCTCTGCTCTGCCCTGGGGAGGCCCCATCTGGAGCACTGGGTCCAGTTCTGGGCTCCCCAGTCAAAGAAGGACTGCTGGAGAGGGGACAGCAGAGGGCTGCAAAGATGCTGAGGGGCCTGGAGCATCTCTCTGATGAGGAAAAGCTGAGGGACTTGGGTCTTTTGAGTTTGGAGAAGGAAAGGCTGAGGGGGGATCTGATCAATGCTTATAAACACTTCAAGGGTGGGTGTCAGGAGGATGGGGCCAGTCTTTTTTCAGTGGTGCCCAGGGACAGGACAAGAGGAAATGGGCACAAACTTGAACATAAGAAGTTCCACCTAACCATGAGGAGGAACTTCTTTGCTGTGAGGGTGTCAGAGCCCTGGCAGTGGCTGCGCAGGGAGGTGGTGGAGTCTCCTTCTCTGGAGACATTCCAACCCCACCTGGACACGTTCCTGTGGGACCTGCTCTGGGTGGACCTGCTCTGGCAGGGGGTTGGACTAGATGATCTCCAGAGGTCCCTTCCCAACCCCATATCATTCTGTGATTCTGTGATTCTGTAATTCTTTGTTTTGCTAAGTGGAGTTTTCAGAGCTTCAAATTATGTGTTAAAAGCAATGGTATCATTAACCAACCTGAAGAAGGGTGGATGAGGGAGAGGCTGTGGATGTTGTTTACGTGGATTTTAGTAAGGATTTTGATACAGTTTCCCACAGTGTTCTCCTGGAGAACCTGGCTGCCCATGGCTTGGATGGGAGTACTCTTTGCTGGGTAAAAAACTGGCTGGAGGCCGAGCCCAGACAGTGGTGGTGAATGGAGTTAAATCCAGTTGGCAGCCGGTCATGAGTGGTGTCCCCCAGGGCTCGGTAGTGGGGCTGGTTCTCTTTAACATCTTTATCAATGATCTGGACGAGGGAATCGAGTGCACCCTCAGTCAGTTTGCAGAGGACATCAGGTTGGGTGGGAGTGTCACCTGCTTGAGGATAGAAAGGCTTTGCAGAGGGATGTGGAGAGTCTGGATGGATGGGCCGAGGCCAATGGGATGAGGTTCAACAAGACCCAGTGCCGGGTCCTGCACTTGGGTCACACCAACCCCATGCAGTGATACAGGCCTGGGGCAGAGTGGTTGGAGCTGCCCATAAGAAAAGGAGCTGGGGTTGTTGGTCGGCTGTCGGCTGAACATGAGCCAGCGGCGTGCCCAGGTGGCCAAGAAGGCCACCAGCATCCTGGCCTGTGTCAGGAACAGCATGGTGAGTAGGACTCAGGAGGTGATGGTCCCCCTGTCCTGGGCATTGGTGAGGCCTCACCTCGAGTGCCGTGTCCAGTTTTGGGCCCCCTCACCACAAAAAAGACATTGAGGTGCTGGAGCGTGTCCAGAGAAGGTCAACGAAGCTGGTGAGGGGTCTGGAGCACAAGTCTTGTGAGGAGCGGCTGAGGGAGCTGGAGGTGTTCATCCTGGAGAAAAGGAGGCTGAGGGGAGACCTTCTCGCTCTCTACAACTCCCTGAAAGGAGGGTGTAGCCAGAGGGGGTCGGTCTCTTCTCCCAAGGAACAGGTGATGGGACAAGAGGAAACGGCCTCAAGTTGCATCAGGAGAGGTTTAGGATGGATATTAGGAAAAATCTGTTCACTGAAAGGGTTATCAAGCCTTGGAATGGGCTGCCCAGGGCAGTGATGGAGTCACCATCCCTGGAGGTATTTAAAAGCTGTGCAGACGTGGTGCTGAGGGACATGGGTTAGTGGTGGCCTTGGCAGTGTTGGGTTGATGGTTGGACTCGATGATCTGAAGGATCCATTCCAACCTAGACAATTCTGTGGGACACAAGAGAGCGGCCCAGCAGGAGAAGAGCAGGAAGGGGAGCTCAGCTGGGTGTCCAGGCAATGGGAAGGCCATCGACCCTGAGTGTCCAGGCGGCCCAGAGCCATGGGCCAGCCTCCACGGTTCCAGCCCTGGGCCAGGGGGTCCTGCCATCAGCTCTCGAGCTGTGATTTGTGAGATAGCGTGTGTACCGAAGAGCTTGGCCTAAATTTAGCTGAATTTTGTCAATATGGAGGGGATGTTGGTGCAGCGGAAATGTTTTTATGTTTTTATGAAAAATATTACCATCTTCAAATGATCTACACAAAACCAGGTAGCCTAAAAAGGATGACTCTGCAGAAGTGGCAGCTGCTGATGCTGAACGCCGAAAAGACTCGTATGAACCGTGGGGCTTGCTTGGGCAGGTAGGACTTGCCAAATAATTTTGGCAGAAGATTGCTCCATGAAAATCTGAGGGACTTTTTCAAAAGTATATTGGTCCTGGAGGCAATGGTGCTGCTGGGTGTCACCCTCGAGGGCAGTCCTTCTCCTCAAATTGGCTTTTTTTTTTTTGGTCTTGTACAGCATGAGAAAGGCATTGTAGGTTATATTAAAAAGTTATATTAATTTCTTTTTCTCAAGCACGGGCACAGACCGACTGTAGGTGCCGGCAGAGAAGGCATCAGGTCATCCTCAGTATTTCCTAGTAGAGCTCCCAGAGAGCAAACGCTTTGCTCTTTATGGCTTTGGCGCTATTGCAAAATCCTTACGAACAGGAAAAGCCTAAAGGAATCCCTTGCCTTGCGGTAAAACATTTTTTTGGGTACTGAAGAGGAAACGTTTTGGAACGGACCGTGCAGGCTAGAGACAAAATCAAGCGCCTCTAAACGTAACTTCTTTTATTGGGATAAAATGCAAATCTTTACGTAATTCGTGCCGTAAGGTGGGTTAATAACAACTGGCAAAACAACTGGAACCAAAACTTTTCCTAATACATTCTAGGTGATTTTAGTCTTTAATAGTAAAGTTGAGGAGTGTTAGCACGTGTTTCTAAATAATTTCAATGTCAACTATCAATTTTTGTTGGGAAAAAAACCCCAAAACTTTATAAAAAAGTGTGTATATAGTAATGCTTAGTCAGCCTTTTTCTCCCACCGGAGCGTTGTGTTTTTGTAGTCAGGAAATTTCATACGCCAAAACCTTCATTCCCTCCCCAAAAGACAAGCATCTTAATAGGTATTAGATCATGGAATCATAGAATGGTTAGAGTTGGAAGGGACCTTAAAGATCATCCAGTTCCAACCCCCCTGCCATGGGCAGGGACACCTCCCACTAGAGCAGGTTAATCAAAGCCCCTTCCAACCTGGCCTTAAACACTTCCAGGGATGGGGCATCTACAACTTCCCTGGGCAACCTGTTCCAGTGTCTCACCACCCTCACAGGGAAGAATTTCTTCCTAATATCTAATCTAAATCTCCCCTCTTCCAAGAGGACTTCAAATAGGGATATTGCAGCTCCGTTTTGTTGGTTTGGATCCAACCGTGGTGTCTGGTGGCAAAAACTTCACAGAATCACACGGGGTTGGAAGGGACCTCTGGAGATCATCTAGTCCAACCCCCCTGCCAGAGCAGGTCCACCCAGAGCAGGTTGCACAGGAATGTGTCCAGGTGGGGTTGGAATGTCTCCAGAGAAGGAGACTCCACCACCTCCCTGGGCAGCCTCTTCCAGGGCTCTGCCACCCTCACAGGAAAGAAGTTCCTCCTCAGGTTTAGGTGGAACTTCTTACGTTCAAGTTTGTGCCCATTTCTTCTTGTCCTGTCCCTGGGCACCACTGAAAAAGCACTTGTTACTATCTGATGCCTCTGGAGCTAAATTTCAGTTGAGAGACGGAAGCCAAAGGGCAGGTGTTAACACGAAACAGCTCATCGGTGTTGGCAGTAATTTACGTCCTGCAGGAACTTAAGAGAGACACCACCACCCCCCTCCTTCTCTCATCTGAAGAATCATCATTTTCTGCTAGTCAAGATCATGAAAAATTATGCCCTGGTAGGATTCTTCTAGGGATAGGACATCCTTCTTCAGGGCTACCCTTTTTCTCAATGCTTTATCGTTAAAAGTACCATTTTAATAAGGTTCATGTGGCTGGAACTGGTATTGATGCCTTTAGATAAGCCTACGTAGCACTTTCTGTAGCGAAATCCAATTGTCAGTTGCTCATAAATTACTCTTTTTTCCCAAACTTCAGTTGTTTGCGATGAAACTTTTCATGCTGAGTATCTTCCTTCGACTGATTTTTATTTTTTTTTTTTAATTTTTTTTTTTTTTTTTTTTTGGCACTGCTTTAATTGAAACCAGTTCTTCTGTTTCTGAGAATGAGGTTAGGGAAAAATGTTATTTAACCACCCCTGAATTCTTACATCTGTTTTATTGAGGAGTTTTAGAGCCTTCATGCCTTGGAACGGGCTCTTGAGATTTGGGGAGGGGTGGGGGGGGTTGCGCTCAGGGGAGTGAAAACCGTGGACAAAGATGGTGCCGTTTGCAACCCCTCTTAAAGTTCACAAGATGTGGCAGAGTTTCAAGGTTCTGAAACTTGCTGTTTGTATACGGTGAGGAGAAACGCGTTGAAAAACTGGCAGCGAAAAGTGTCTGAACGTTGGGTTTTCACGAAGTGTGTTCCACAGAGGGGTTTGGGATGCGACACCCCTCGTGAAGGCCATTCCAGGACGAAGAGGGGGGACTTCCCCTGCCAGTTGCTTCATCTGGAGCATGTTGCTGGTGGAGCAGGTTTCAAGCGATTGAATTAACGCTCGGGGACTTTCTCGTCCTTGGTACAGGGACTTTCTTGTCCTTGGTACAGCAGGTAGTGTAGAGGAGGAAGTTATGTGTGGTCTTGTCGATACACCAGAGGGACGGGACATCATCCAGAGGGACCTGGACAGGCTTGAGAGGTGGGCCCAGGTAAACCTCATGAGGTTCAACAAGAGCAAGTGCAGGGTTCTGCACCTGGGCCGGAACAATCCGTGCTATCAATACAGACTGGGGGATGAGGTATTGGAAAGGAGTCCTGAGGAAAGGGACTTGGGGGTGTTGGTAGATGAGAAGCTCAATATGAGCCGGCAACGTGCGCTGGCAGCCCAGAAAGCCAACCCCATCCTGGGCTGCATCAAGAGAAGCGTGGCCAGCAGGGCGAGGGAGGTGATTCTACCCCTCTACTCTGCGCTCATGAGACCCCACCTGGAGTTCTGTGTCCAGCTCTGGAGTCCTCAACGCAGGAAGGACATGGACCTGTTGGAAGGCCATGAAGATGATCAGAGGGCTGGAGCACCTCCCCTATGAAGACAGGCTGAGAGAGCTGGGGTTGTTCAGCCTGGAGAAGAGAAGGCTCCGGGGAGACCTCATAGCAGCCTTCCAATATCTGAAGGGAGCCTACAGGAGAGCCGGAGAGGGACTCTTTGTCAGGAAGTGTAGTGACAGGACAAGGGGTAATGGTTTTAAATTGGCAGAGGGGAGATTTAGATGAGATATTAGGAGGAAATTCTTTGCTGTGAGGGTGGTGAGGCACTGGCCCAGGTTGCCCAGAGAAGTTGTGGCTGCCCCATCCCTGGAGGTGTTCAAGGCCAGGTTGGATGGGGCTTGGAGCAACCTGGTGTGGTGGGAGGTGTCCCTGCCCATGGCAGGGGGGTTGGAACTGGATGATCTTTAAGGTCCCTTCCAACCCAAACCATTCTGTGATTCTGTTACCCACTGTTTTAAGTATTATGGCATATATTCTATTTTATAAATAAATGCTATGATTATAGAAAATACATATATACATATACAAAATCCAAAATGTATCTATCTACGTAAAAAAAAAACCATCAAAATAATATTTGACCTCTTTGCTATGGAGAGGAATTCTTGCTGGCAGCCCCCTGCTCTGTTAATCGGGGTTTAAAAGGTCTCTCTAGAAGGGAGGTTAATCAAGGTGTGCATAAATTAGTGATAACAAATCCTTGCAATTCTCTGAGTGCACAGTGAACCGAAAATAATTTGAGGACAAGGTTATCAGGATAAATCCAGAGAGTGTTCTGCAATACGCTAGGAGCTATTTAAAAACTTCTGGCTGCCACCTTCCAGTAAATAGCGATCAGGCTTCCAGAGATGTCTGGTGGCTCCAGTTGTTCTTCTGCTTCGTGCTTTATGTTCTACCCAGGTCATTACTTGAAGATCTAAAACCTCTTCTGCAGTGTATAAATGGGAGATTCTTCTGGAAGTATCTGTACGTGGTGGGTGGAACAGTTTTGGCCACCTGACCGTTGCAAGACTTTTTGTTTTCTATTAAGTTCAGAATATTGTCGTTCCACTATGCCATCTCCAAACTTAGGACATTGATCCCTTCTCCTGCCACACGGTTTCTCTGCCCACCGTTGTCATGGCTGCATCGCTGTTATTGCCCAGGGTAGCCTGAGTGATCACTGGGGGGTTTTTCCACAAGAAAAATCCCATGTTACGCTGCCTACGTTAAAATATTTGAGCTGTTTATAGCTAGATTGGTGTTATAAATTCATAGATTCATAGATTCATAGATTCATAGATTGGTCCAGGCCGGAAGGGACCTCCAAAGGTCATCTAGTCCGACCTCCCCGCAGTCAGCAGGGACACCTCCTACTAGACCAGGTTGCCCAGGGCCTCGTCGAGCTTCACCTTGAATATCTCAAGGGAAGGGGCCTCAACCACCTCCCTGGGCAATTCACCTTGATGGATTCCACTATGTATTCCTTAACCATTCTGAATTATTAGATAATATACTAAATGTACTTACCTTCGTGACAGGCTGAGAGAGTTGGGATTGTTCAGCCTGGAGAGGAGAAGGCTCCAGGGAGACCTTGGAGCCCCTTCCAGTCCCTAAAAGGGCTCCAGGAAAGCTGGAGAGGGACTCTTGATCAGGGAGGGGAGCCATAGGATGAGGGGGAAGGGTTTGACACTGCAAGAGGGGAGATTGAGATGAGATGTGGGGAAGAACTTCTTTGCTGTGAGGGTGGTGAGACCCTGGCCCAGGTTGCCCAGAGAAGCTGTGGCTGCCCCATCCCTGGAGGGGTTCAAGGCCAGGTTGGAGGGGGCTTTGATCAACGTGGTCTGGTGGGAGGTGTCCCTGCCCAGGTCAGGGGCTTGGAACTGGATGATCTTTAATGTCCCTTCCAACCCAAACCATTCTATGATTCTTCATCTGTTTTGTTCTCTATACTTTTCTTTCAGGGCTTCTATTTTTCTTCCTATTTTCTATTATAAACTCTTAAACCAGATTCATGCTTTCCCCGTACACGTATTACAGTGCCTTGCGCAGAGGTAGGTGTAGCTCAAACTGATGAAGAAAACAACGCGAATGATTTTTATATTGTTTATATTGTAAATACAATATTACATACTATTACGGCAAAAGAAATAATGACAATTATTAATGGCACAGTTGTATGATTCTGTGATCCTTTTGTTGTCAAAGCCAGTGCTACAAATAAATGTTGCCGGGATAGTTTTTGAAGACGTTTCCATGTTTGTTTCTGTCTCCAATTTTGTCTGACTGCGTTGCCAAAAAAATATTACTGAAAATCCCACTGTCTGTGAGATTATACACGTTCACTGGGCTCCTTCCCACTCCGACCGCAACAACAATCAAGGACCAGGACACTGTCCCGGGCCAAAACCGGAGGAGTTTTCTATTAAGAAAAATAAAAACAGAAAAAAGATCCCAACTACCACCAAAAAAAAAAAAAAAAAAGAAAAAAGACAAAAACTGTCCCCAAAAAAACCCCCAGCACCCAGCAACTCCTTTTTAATGTCTTGCTGTGTGAGTTTGTTTTTTTGGCTTTTTTTATTGATAGCTGACCGAGTCAGACACTTCTTATAAAATCAAATCCAACCCTGGGTGGATTGCTGGTTTTTCCCACATTTCTCATATATTTTCCTCCCTCTCACCCTCTTCTTCTCTAGCTTGCACTTATTTTCCCAGGTTTCAAATAGTCATAATACCCTGGTATTGTGTTATGATACCATAAAACCTTTATTTTTTAATATTTTTTTTTAGTATTGTGGTCACATTTGCGGCTTCAGTTACACTGGACAGTCTTCAAATGTACAGCAGAAGTATTGTTCCATCTCAATAATTCTCTCTCTTATGTCCATAGAATCATAGAATGGTTAGAGTTGGAAGGGATCTTAAAGATCATCCAGTTCCAACCCCCTGCCCTGGGCAGGGACACCTCCCACCAGACCAGGTTGCTCAAAGCCTCGTCCAACCTGGCCTTGAACCCCTCCAGGGATGGGGCAGCCACAGCTTCTCTGGGCAACCTGGGCCAGGGTCTCACCACCCTCACAGCGAAGAAGTTCTTCCCCAGATCTCATCTCAATCTCCCCTCTTTCAGTGTCAAACCCTTCCCCCTCGTCCTATGGCTCCCCTCCCTGATCAAGAGTCCCTCCCCATAGTCCAGAGGAGTTGAAATAGGTATTTCCAGGAGTGGAGCTAATAAAAATGTGAAGGTTTCCTTCCTTACTTGGATGTTCCCTTTCTATAGGTTTTTTGGATATATTCTTTGAAGTGAATTAACGGTTTATTAGAGGTTATTTCCAGCTTTATTTGGCAACTTTAGAGCCTTTTGATTCAGGAACACGGTATGTACTTTGCTTTTCTTAATTCTTCAAGGTGTCTGTCGGCAGATTTATCTGCTACTGAGATTTATGTTACCGATATCAAAAATATCTTCCGAGGTTTCCAGCTGACAAAGCATCTGGGTGCGAGTAAGAGAAGCGAACCCCATCTGGAAATCTGAAGCGTGTAACTTCAGTGAGACAGTTTAAAGGTGTCGACTTTATAAATGGTTCTGTAGTTTTTCAGATTAAATAGAGGGGTGGGGTTTTTTTCGGTGTGTTTATGGATTCCTGATGCGGCCGTGGTGGGAATGCGGCTCTGGAATTGAGCTTCAGAGTCCCAGGAAAAGGTGGGCTTCTCCTTATCTTGAAGTTCAAACCAAAAAGATTTAAGCAATCTAAGGGCTGCTGCCCTGAGAACAGTCTATATTCTCTTGAGATCTGGAGGTAAAAAAGAGGATAAATAGTTTAAAAGGAAAGAAACGCTGGTTTTGCAGTGAATTGAGGAATATGCTTATTACAGTAAATCTATGCAGTTTAATATTTGTAATCTTTTTTAACGCAGTGACGTTTGAGAGCTCGTGAGAAGTGTTGGTGCCGGGCTTAATCGCAGGAAGCAAAGTGGAAAAGACTTTGAGAGAAAGGAAAGAAAAATCCACGTATATAATTTTGGCTGGACAACAAAGGAGGCGTGACTGTGCCTTTTCTTTAAAAGGATGTAAACACTGAACCAGGGTAGAAATGTTTTATGGTATTATATAGAAGCACTTAGAGAAATAAGTAGATGAAGTAGATGTGTCCAGTTCTGGGCTCCCCAGTTCAAGAAGGACAGGGAACTGCTGGAGAGGGGACAGCAGAGGGCTACAAAGATGCTGAGGGGCCTGGAGCATCTCTCTGATGAGGAAAGGCTGAGGGACTTCTTGGGTCTTTTGAGTCTGGAGAAGAGAAGCCTGAGGGGGGATCTGATCAAGGCCTATAAATACTTCAAGGGTGGGTGTCAGGAGGATGGGGCCAGTCTTTTTTCAGTGGTGCCCAGGGACAGGACAAGAGGGAATGGGCACAAACTGGAACATGGGAAGTTCCATCTCAACAGAACGAGAGGGAATGGCTTCAAGCTCCAGCAGGGTAGGTTTAGACTGAACATTAGGAAAGAATTTTTCAGAGAAAGAGTGGTCGGGCATTGGAACAGGCTGCCCAGGGAGGTGGTTGAGTCACCATCCCTGGATGTGTTTAAGAGCCGTTTAGATGTGGTGTTGGGGGATATGATATAGGGGAGAACTTTGTAGTGTAGGGTAGATGGTTGGACTTGATGATTCCAAGGGTCTCTTCCAACCTGGATGATTCTATGAATCATCCTCCTATGAGGAGGAACTTCTTTGCTGTGAGAGTGGCAGAGCACTGGAAGAGGCTGCCCAGGGAGGTGGTGGAGTCTCCTTCTCTGGATACATTCCAAACCCACCTGGACACGTTCCTGTGGGACCTGCTCTGGGTGGCCCTGCTTTGGCAGGGGTTTGGACTAGATGATCTCCAGAGGTCCCTTCCAACCCCATAGCATTCTGTGTTTCTTTGAGGTTGAACAAACTAGTGCTTAGGCTGAATATTAGGGGAAAAAAAAAATCTTAACATCGAGGTTTGTTAGATTATGGAACGCTCTTCCCAAAGGATGTGGTTCAGGCTCCATTACCGGTCCCTTTAAAATGAGACTGGATAGAATAACGTGTACTGGAGAGAACACTGTTGCAGGGGTAGGGGATGAACACAGTTACCTAATCCATCTTCGCTTTTCGTTTGCTTCCATGATTCATTTCCTGAAAAAACTCCTTCCAGAATGTGTTAATGACATCACAGCCCCGGCTTCCTCGGACACGTCGGTGCTTCTCGGAGCTGCGGCTTTCAGAGAGTTTCTTTGGAGATCTGCTGGGCTGTTGGGTTTTTTTTCCGGTGGCTCCCGCAGCTCAGCTTTCCCAGCGTTGCGATGGGAACGGGCAAAAATCAGGTGCTTGGGCTGTATTTTAAAACTACAAATACACGCAAAGCGGGCAATTCCTGGAGAGATTGTGATCAAGGCGGCAGAAGTTGTGTTGCAGGGCTTGGCTTCACAGAAATGCCTACCCTCTGCTTTTCTTGGCGAGGAGGATGAAATACTCCTCTCCGTCAAAATAGTATTATTAAGTGTGGAAAAACCTCAAACAAATAAGTCCTACTCGGACATATATTTCACCGAGCCAGTCTTCGTGGTTCTGTTACGCTGTGATTTGATGAGAAGAAAATAACTTGTTTTTAAAACCTATCTTCTACCCTTTTCTTTTTTTTTTTTTTTTTTTAACGTTTAAAGAAGTCATCTAAAACGTGCCCTTAATCTTTCTGTAGCGCTGCGGTTACTTTTCTGCAGCGTTCAGGAATTAAATCCCGAAAATAAAGTATAATAATAATAATGATAAAGCAGCTGAAATATAATAAAGCACCTGAAATAAAGCCCGTGATGGTCCCCTATGTAAATTCTTGAGACGTGTGTGACTTCGACCTCGCGCAGGACGTTGCACCGAGGACTAAGCGGTAGCTCGATAGGATTTGAAGCCTAAATGTGGATTTATTGATATAAATTCCTTTACCGTTCCTATATTCCAAAGGGTAAATGGAATCAAGACGGGTTGGGACGGAGCTGTTGTCTCAAAATGCTCACAAGCTTTTAAATTAAGTATCTCCCACGTGTGAATTCTTGCGACAGCCTGAGGATGACTTAGAAACCAGTTAGCCCACCGGTATTTAAAACGCGGATTTATTTTGCTAGACCGTTTGTCGTCCAGAAACTATTTATTTATAGTTGTTTTTAAAAAAGCCTTTCCGTCTTTGTCGCAATCTGACACGGGTTGATTCTGTTAATCAGACAGTGGAGAAGATGAAAAATACCGCTGAAAAGGAAAAATTGTGACTTTTGGCGTTTGTGTTGCCGTGTCAGGTGTAATGGTGCAAAAATCTAGTGTTCATAAGAACTTGTGTCGGCTGCAAAAGTTACTGCAATATTTAGGGAGGTCATTTTTACGCTTCTGAGTTTTATAATCTCCCTACTTAAAAAATAAATCTACAGTGTAACCAGATCCGCTTTGTCAGTCGGAGGCTGTAGATTGTGGATACAACAGTGTGTTTATGCTCCTTAGGAGTTAAACGTTGCTTGAGGATGTAATACTTAACGTGCAAGTTCATGGCAATCCCAGGCACAAATACAGGTTGGGTGGAGAATGGCTGGAGAGCAGCCCTGAGGAGAAGGACTTGGGAGTGCTCGTGGATGAGAAGCTCAACACGAGCCGGCAACGTGCGCTGGCAGCCCAGAAAGCCAACTGCATCCTGGGCTGCATCAAGAGAAGTGTGGCCAGCAGGTCGCGGGAGGTGATTCTACCCCTCTACTCCGCTCTCGTGAGACCCCACCTGGAACACTGTGTCCAACTTTGGAGTCCTCAACACAGGAAGGACATGGACTTCTTTGAACGGGTCCAGCGGAGGGCCACAAAAATGGTCAGAGGGCTGCAGCCCCTCTGCTGTGAGGACAGGCTGAGAGCGTTGGGATTGTTCAGCCTGGAGAGGAGAAGGCTCCAGGGAGACCTTAGAGCCCCTTCCAGTCCCTCAAGGGGCTCCAGAAAAGCTGGGGAGGGACTCGTGATCAGGGAGGGGAGCCATAGGACGAGGGGAAATGGCTTTAAATTGAAAGAGGGGAGACTGAGATGAGATATTGAGAAGAACTTCTTTGCTGTGAGGGTGGTGAGACCCTGGCCCAGGTTGCCCAGAGAAGCTGTGGCTGCCCCATCCCTGGAGGTGTTCAAGGCCAGATTGGATGGAGCTTTGATCAACGTGGTCTGGTGGGAGGTGTCCCTGCCCATGGCAGGGGGTTGAAACTGGATGATCTTTAAGGTCCGTTCCAATTCTAACCATTCTGCAATGGACCACTTAAAAATTATTCCGTATTTCCTATATTTCAGCTTTGCCAGTGACCTGCTGTAATGAATCTTCCAAAACCTTGCAATGGGACTCCCCTAAAACTAATGTAGCTGCTGTTTTTACGGTCTTTTAAGCAAATACACCCAGTGCTCCTCAAAATTGGCAGTTTTGATTTGTTTAAATAAAGACCTGAGATGTTAAGATTGTGGTTATAAAGTATAAAATGGCTTTGATTTGAGACTTTATGTGAACTCCATCTCGGTAGAGCAGTTGCCTCACTGATCCGGCCTCTCCCATTTGTGATTCCATGGAGCGCTTTTTCCTCTCCCGTTCATTATCACGTAACGTCCCCGTGGCAACTTGAGAAATTGCTTACATGGAAAAGTAATCGTAGGAAAGTATTTCTGTATTTTTAGCTTGCTTCTAACACAATGTAGCAGCTGGAAACAAGGCCAAGAGCCAGCACAACATGAACTGCCAGCTCTCCGTGGGCCACCAGAAAGCGTTCCTCAGACCACAATGTGAGAACCGTTGAATTGACTTAAATGTGACACACATAATAAGCATTAAATGAAGGAAAAAAAAAAAAAACCAAAAACACACCCAACCCTCAAATTCCCAAAGCTGCTGCTTGGATGCAATAAGAGTGAAATAGTAATCGTGATGTTTTTGAATAATACGTTCCTCACTGGGTTTTGGTGGAGGAAGTACATGATGGTATCAATTAGATGCAATGAAAATCACTTCTACTTTGGTTCTTTGTGATCGGTATTTACTGCTCTCTTAGATGTTGTTGCAGCATTTGAACGATCTCCTGGATGCTGAAAGTTTCATAAATAGGCAAGCGGGGTGTGGAGGTAGGACTTGAGCAGATCACTGAGACTGGTCAGTTCTTTGTGGTGAGGTTTTTTTGTGGTTGGGTTTTCTGTCTGATATTTAATGCTGTTTTTACTGACTTCTCTTGCATTGTCTACTTGCGAGAATGGAAAGAACACAAGAGGAGCAGGATTGTCATTTTGGAAACGTTAAAATGACAGTGAGACCTCATGGCTCTCTCCAGCTCCCTGAAAGGAGGGTGTAGTGAGGGGGGGTCGGTCTCTTCTCCCAAGGAACAGGCGATAGGACAAGAGGAAATGGCCTCAAGTTACACCAGGGGAGGTTTAGGATAGATATTAGGAAATACTTCTTCACGGAGAGGGTTGTCAAGCATTGGACCAGGCTGCCCAGGGAAGTGGTGGAGTCACCATCCCTGGAGGTATTTAAAAGCTGGGCAGACGTGGTGCTGAGGGACATGGTTTAGTGGTGGACTTGGCAGTTTTGGGTTGATGGTTGCACTTGATGGTCTTAAAGGTCTTTTCTAACCCAAATGACTCTAAGAAGATCTTCTGAAGATCTTCATGTCTACCAAAAGTCTTACTTTTTCCCTTTCAGTCTCGAAAGTCACCTCAATCCGACGTGCTCTGCAAAATAGTTTCAAAAGCAATCAAGCTCGTTAGCAAGATGCTGATGATGTGTGATAGGACTCCATTTGTGTTTATGGGGGAACGAGGAAAGGATCTGCTCCGTTACCAAGCTCCAGCGAGGAGAGAAATGAGCATACTCAAAAAGGTTATGCCAGTATTAATTGAAATGTCATGTTTAAGCTTAATGAATGATAGGCCCTTCAAAAGAAAATTTGATGAAGTTATTTATAATATTTTATTATTTTATATTTTATTATTTGAATTGTTAATATGATGGCATTTTGCAATTAAATAAAAACATCAAAAAATTCTCCTTTTCCCAGAAAGACACTTTCAAATAAGTAACACCGATTTCCTCTTGGCTAATTTAACGCTTTTTCTAGGGTGAGAGCTCAGAGGGTTTGTCTCCCAAGCCTTTGCACCAAAAGGTTGAAAATAATCTGAAGATGTATTTTTTGTGGAAGACTTAACCACTAGTTTAATAAGCAACCCAAGAAAACTCACGAATCCATTCTAGCTCGCAGTTTATTGATAGACTACCTGGAAATAACGGTACGCAGTGCTAGAAGTTGTTGGCTGTAGATGTCAATGATCGGATATTAGGAAAAATTTTTGCACCGAAAGGGTTATTAAGCCTTGGAATGGGCTGCCCAGGGAAGTGGTTGAGGCACCACCCCTGGAGGTATTTAAAAGATGGGTTGACACAGCGCTTAGTGACATGGTTTGGTGATGGGTTTTTATCAGTTAGGTTGATGGTTGGACTAGATGATCTTCAAGGTCCCTTCCAACCTGGACAATTCTATAATTCTATAATAAGTAAATCTTTAATGTACCCTGTGAGCCTCCTACCTGTCTCTTTGTTTTAAAATGTCTTTAAAATCGAGCTTTTAAAATTTTGCTCCATCGTGTGAAAGTATCAAAAAAAAACCCTTTTCTCTGAGCAGGTCCAAACGTGAACCTTCTTTGTGTCTTGTTGTGTAAGAGAGAGCAGGGCGTCAGGCTGCGATTTCTGTGTTGACGTTAAATAACAGTCTGGTGGAAGAAAGTTCTTTTTTTGATGAATGCGTCATAACTTCGTTTTTGCCTTTAAATGTTGTTCCGCAGACTGTCAAACCAGATTAAAATCCAGGTAGGTTTTTTTTTTTTTATTTCATGGCAGTATTTCTAGCCATCTTACAGAAAGCTTTGGATTTTTCTATTGCGGAAAACATACCTTGCTCTTGAGCAAGACCCGAATTCTTTCCTGTGCCTTATCTAGAGTTATATGAATAAGAGGAAAAAAAATAAGTTGTGATGGGTTGTTTTGTGGAAGAGAAGGAAAAAATGGACCTGCTTATTCTGTTTTCAAGATAAAAGCAATCTGTTCCTTCTAAAAGTATCTGTGTGTTTACCGGAAATAATCGGCAAAATTTTAATATTTCTCTAATTGACAAAAATTCTAGTGATGTAGTTCCATGAGGCAAGAAATCAAGTGCTATGAAAGAATTGCAATTAAAAATAGATTGCTCATATTTTGCAGAAACCAGTAAATTCTGTAGATGATCCAAATGCATAAACTGGTGTAGGGTTATGGATCTTCATCACTTTGATGGAACTTCATCACTTATGGGTCTTCATTGTTTCTGGGGATGGTTAGGGGTCTTCATCTCTTCTAGGGATGGTTAGGGGTCTTCATCACTTCTGGGGATGGTTAAGGGTCTTCATCGCTTCTGGGGATGGTTAGGGGTCTTCATCTCTTCTAGGGATGGTTAGGGGTCTTCATCGCTTCTGGGGATGGTTAAGGGTCTTCATCGCTTCTGGGGATGGTTAGGGGTCTTCATCTCTTCTAGGGATGGTTAGGGGTCTTCATCTCTTCTAGGGATGGTTAGGGGTCTTCATCGCCTCTGGGGATGGTTAAGGGTCTTCATCGCTTCTGGGGATGGTTAGGGGTCTTCATCGCCTCTGGGGATGGTTAAGGGTCTTCATCGCTTCTGGGGATGGTTAGGGGTCTTCATCGCCTCTGGGGATGGTTAAGGGTCTTCATCGCTTCTTGGGGATGCTTAGGGGTCTTCATCGCTTCTGGGGATGGTTAGGGGTCTTCATCGCTACTGGAACTTCATCACTTCTGGGGATGGTTATGGATCTTCATCCCTTATGTGGAACTTCATCACTTGTAGTTAGCGCCAGAAAGGTAGTATTTGGCAATGAAGAGCTTTCTCAGGGTTTATAGAGCTTCGGAAGCTTCAGGGTCACCATGCTATTGCAGGTAACCCGCTCCCTTCATCCTTTTCATAGTTGGGTGGTTTAGCTTTGGGAACTGCAGCTTGTCTTTGCCACTGCCCGGAGATATAGAAAGCTTTAAGAAAACTTTTGCGATTTGGATTTCCCTTGGGGATATATATTAAAGTGACAAGAGACTGGGAGTAAATGAAGTTTAAAGTGAAATTTAAACGTGAAAGAAATCTAATATGTTTTATTCCATGCTTTTAATGATGCCAGGCAGCACTAAAACACGGTTACAGCTTCCTGTGGCTGTGCTGTTGGCTTAAAAGGGGATTTTCTTCCTTTTATCCTGTTTTTTCTGCGATGTTCCGATGAAGCAGAAGCTGAAATGAGATTCTGGCCACTTTTTCTGTATCAGTGTGTATTCGGCGTACGTTTAGTTTGCTGTTAAGCATAACTTTAGATTTGAAAAGAAGATGGTGAGGAGAGATTCTAAGAGGTTGCAGCATTATTTGGGTTTTGTTGAATTTGCTAAAAAACTTAAATATAGCTTAATAATTTTGAAACAGACATAAATGTAAAACCAGGGGTAGCAAAGTGATATTTCAAATATTGCGAACATACAGAATATAACTAGAAACACCGACTTCTTACCTCTCTGTCCTCCTAAACTCTTTATCTATTCAGGGCTTTAATCTGTTGTTAATGTTCAGAAACAATATTTTCCTTAAAAATGTCTCTTGAGTACATTGGGAACACAAACCAATATTTAGCACGTAATTTGACGTTGCGTTTTGGAATTAAAAGGAATATTCTGAGCCCATTCACATGGGATTTCTGGAGGAACACACTCGCCAAGGAGAGACAGAACTTGAGGAGGTTATTTGGATCATACATCAACGTGCAGAATTCTCCTGGATGTAATCACCTCATTATTCCCAGTGGAATATTCAATTTACTGGCCAGTATTTTGGCCATATCCCTCTTTTCCTGACTCTTGAGGAAAGGTGTAGGAATGGCAGATGCCAACCACAGAAGGGTAGGGTGATGGAAAATGAAAGATACTGGTTGAGCTGAGAACTACACTAAACTTTAAGAGAGGAAATACGCTGAATTTGAATTGATTTAACAAATGATGATAAATATCTGATTGTTTCGTGTTTTTTTTTAAATTTAAAATAATTTCTTATGTTACCTATGTGGATAACTCAGGCGAGTTTAAAAATCTGATTTCCCGGTCAGCATTTTTATTCGGCTTCGTTCTGATTTAAGGACGGTGGATCCAAAACACGGTGATAAAGGATTAAATTCTTTTATGAAATTCTTTTAAACTCTTTTAAATTCTTTTAATTAGTTATGCTATGCTTGCATTTTGCATTCCAATGCTTACAGGGTTTTGTCCTGCGCACCTTGAATCTCTCAAACTAGAAGATTGAAATCTAAACTTTCTTAATTGTTCTGTCGTCTTTAAGAAAGTGTGTTATAATTAATTTTTAATTTAGGCATTAAGAATGGAAATAAGAATTTTGGGGTCTTTTTCAGTTGAGGTTATTTCTTAAGTTTGTGCTCTATAATTCAAGACACTGAATTCTATTTCAGTGAATAATCTGAGCATTTCATCAATGAATAGTTTGATGAAATAGTCTATGCCCTAAAATTTCAAGATACACTCAAAAAATTAAGTACTAAGCAGGCATTTGGGGACAAACGTAATCCAATATGATTGGGAGGGGCTGCTGCTTCTCTACTGGGAGTGTACTGGGAGCCCAGATGTGATTAAGGTAGACACCCAGTGACATTGAAGTTGTCACATACCACCATAGCCATGGAGGGGGGACAAGTTTTATCCTTTCCCCTGACTTTTTCTCCAATAATGCTGAATCTGCAGCATCTCAGCTTCAGTTTTGGTGCTTTTCTTCTTCTTTTCTCCCAATGTAATATAGACTCATGAGCACTGGCAAGGGAATAAGGATTTTGTGGAGTCACAGAATCCCAGAATGATATGGGGTTGGAAGGGACCTCTGGAGATCATCTACTCCAACCCCCTGCCAAAGCAGGTCCACCCAGAGCAGGTTGCACAGGAACCCATACAGGTGGGTTTGGAATGTCTCCAGAGAAGGAGACTCCACCACCTCTCTGGGCAGCCTCTTCCAGGGCTCTGCCACCCTCAAAGGAAAGAAGTTCCTCCTCATGTTGAGATGGAACTTCTTATGTTCCAGTTTGTGCCCATTTCCTCTTGTCCTATCATTCCTATCATGTCCTATCATTGTGTGATTCAATCCCTATCATTCTGTGGTTCTGTGAAGAGATGAGATGCCAGGTCTGGCCATTTGATTTCTCCAAATGAAAATTGCCGGAGTCACAACAGCAGTGGGCACGGAGAGGTGGGAACTGAAAGATTCCTGGAAATTCGAGAAAATTATGTCATAGGAATAGATGAAAAACATATCGTTCTGCGATTCTGTGATTGGAAGGGACCTCTGGAGATCCTCTAGTCGAACCCCAACTTTCCTCTCTGTCTCTCAAATGCTGTCTTGGCCTCTAAAGGAGCTTTGTTTATTAAAATGTGAACACTCATGATATTTTTTGCCTTTTCTCTCTAGCTGGCCTGTGGACAGTCTTCACGCTAGGTGGGGTGGGGAGTAAATCGTCGCCGCAGCTGGAGCAGTGTTCCCCTCTCGCTAATCAGAGTCTGCTGCTTCTCCTGGTCTTGGCCAATCTGACCGATGCTCCAGACACGCCGAATCCCTACAGGCAAGCTATTATGTCCTTCAAGAACACGCAAGGTTTGTATCTGTTTGTTCTTCTAAGCATAAACAGATGAAAATGAAGTGATGTAATCAAAGAATAGTTTGGGTTGGAAGGGACCTTAAAGACCATCTTGTTCCAACCCCCCTGCAATAAACATGGACATCTTCAACTAGATCAGGTTGCTCAAAGCCCCCTCCAACCTGGCCTTGAACCCCTCCAGGGATGGGGCAGCCACAGCTTCTCTGGGCAAGCTGTTCAGTGTCTCACCACTCTCACAGCAAAGAATTTCTTCCCAATATCTCGTTTAAATCTCCCCTCTTTCAGTTTAAAACCGTTCCCCCTCGTCCTATGGCTCCCCTTCCTGATCCAGAGTCCCTCCCCAGCTTTCCTGGAGCCCCTTTAGGGACTGGAAGGGGCTCTAAGGTCTCCCTGGAGCCTTCTCTTCTCCAGGCTGAACCCCCCCAACTCTCTCAGCCTGTCCTCACAGTAGAGGGACTCCAGCCCTCCCAGCATCTCCTTGGCCTCTTCTGGCCCTGCTCCAACAGGTCCATGTCCTTCTGGTCTTGGTGGCTCCAGAGCTGGAGGCAGCCCTGCAGGGGAATCTCCCCAGAGCGGAGCAGAGGGGCAGAATCAGGTGCAGTGTTAAGTTGCTGTGACTATTTCAATGTTCTCTTTCCAAAATTTGTTGTACCTCCAGCCAGCCCATGGAAGAGCAGTAATAGTATGTTTTCTTCTAGGAGTTTTGAGATGGAGTTCCTCAAGTGCTGGAACTTAATGGAAGGGGCAGGGGGAGAAGGATACTCTTTCCTTCAGACTTGAGAAATTTTAGAAAGCGTCATAATTTCATAAAATATAAATAAGACGGTTATAATATATAAGGTCAGTTATCCAAGAGTCTGCAGGAGTCTCCTAAAACTTTATGGCACATGGGGAAATTCTCTTTAGCTGGAATCATGTTCCTTAGAGCTGAGAGAAGCAATTGAATTGCCAACTGGATTGATTTGCTGTCTTCTTGTATTGCAAATATGAGGGGAAGCTGGTTAATGTAAACACTTTCCTGAGACTTGTATCTACAGAAAAATTGAGAGTTTCAGTGCTTGGCTGGTTCCAGTCCATAGATCAGGTAACTGCAGGTCACCAAGACTCAGAGGGTCTTGCTTAGGACGCAATGGTGCCCTACCACAGCTTGGACTATGCAGGTAGCTCAGCTTGCAGGCACTGGGCTTCTTCTTATAGATACTTTATCCATACACTTATATCTCTTCGACTTTTGACCATGGGGTTTGACCTTTCGTTGGCTTCATGCAGGTTGACACCACGCTCAGCGGCTGCATGGTAGCCTCCGAGGCCACATCGATGCCCCCGAGTTACTCATTTTATTTAAAGGGCATTTTTGTATTCCTTTAACCACTCAATTTTTAGCAGGTTGAGCTCTAGTTTCATTCCCCTTTACCTAAGAAATTTTTGGGAGTTATTCGGGTGTAGGATTGTTCTCAATAGAAGAAATCTTAGACCAAACGTGCCCCTGTGATTTATTGGATACTATTCATTGGCAGTTGAGCTACTAAATTCTTGATACGGGTTTTTGGTTTTTAAACTGACGACTTCTACAAGTGCTTTATTTTGGTTGACTTCGTTTCGTGCCGTCAGTAACGCGTTATGTATTTCATTGAAAACTGTTCCACGTGTATCATAAAATTGAGAGAGAACTTACTCTGTGTCCAAAGGAGCACGAAAAGCCGCATTTTCTCTAGATATGTACGTTTATAGAATGACTTATTGTTTCCCGTAAACTTATTTCCACTGGCAATATTAATTTAAATGAGCTTCAGTTTGATTCCTATGAACATTCTGAGGGGCTGGTAAAAGGAAAATGATATGAAAAAGAAAAGCTGGTTACGGTCGTAATGACCTATAGTGCGTGACTCTCATATGAAAACTGGCTTTTTTTGTTGTCGAAGCAATTTATTTATTTAAATTGGGACAGAACTAATCAAACTCAGGGTAGTTTTCTTTATTCAACGTGGTCTAGAATAGCTTAATTTTTCCGTGGGTCAGTTTAACGTTCTGTAGGATAATACAGGATACGCTGCTGTTGCTGATAAGTTTCTTTAATACTGTTTAGATTTTTTTTTAGAGTTTTTAAAATATCTATTAATAGAACAAATAGTGACGTGCTGTTCATATAAGCAGCACGGTTTCAACATCCGCGGAATTGAAGCTTGAAAGTCAACGGACACTCCTCAGCTAATGAGCCGTGGCATCAGGTTGCTGCTTAATAGGACACATTGAATTAATCTGATTTTGCTGTTTCCAACCAAATTTTCCCTGGAAAAGAGGAATACTGACCTGAAGCAGACTGGTTTCAAACCAGTTGGTCCATAAGTGATGATTCCATAATCACGATCAGTGATTGAAGGGGTTATGGGGTTCAGAAACAGTGAGTTTTGGTGTCTCCTCTGTCCATAAGTGATGATTCCATAATCACAATCAGTGATTGAAGGGGTTATGGGGTTCAGAAACACCGGGTTTTGGTGTCTCCTCTGTCTGTTGGTCTGTGGGTTTGGGGAGAGGAAGAGTTTCCATTGCCCACGGGCTGTGTCTCACCACCGGGTGTGTGGTGGTGCCTCCTGACTCGATGGAAAGAAGCTTTTGCTCTGGTGCCTCCTGCTGAGTTCAGCTGAATGGCTGGAGCCCTCACCCCTCATCCAAGCCAAGAGAAGCAGCAGCTCCCTGGCACGATGTCTCCACCGGGGCCCCAGGAACCCCGTGGGAGCCAGAGCTCCTGTGGGGCTCCTGCAGGTCTTCCAAGCACTTATTCCTTCCAAAGAGGGTGGAGATGTTCAAAATAAGTGACAACTACCACATTCTTCCATGCTGAAAGCTCTTTATAGAGTCATAGAATGGTTTTGGTTGGAAGGGACCTTAAAGATCATTGAGTTCCAACCCCCTGCCATGGGCAGTGACACCTCCCACCAGACCAGGTTGCTCAAAGCCCCAGAGAAAGTTCTGGTTGCACATTTATCAGTAGAACAGTTCCAGAGAGGATGCTGGAGCTGCTCTCCTTGAAGCAGCTCCTGGAATTGCTCTGCCTTTCTAGTGGTGGAAGCCATTTGGAACAGCTTTATTGAAAAAGATGAGAGTCTTGTGCAGGTGGAGGTGTCCTTCTGAAGCTCACGTGGGAGGACAGCCTCAGCTTTTTGGCCCAACTGAAGCTTCATGAGACCCTGTGAAGGTTTCTGATAAGAGTCATGGATGAATTCTGTTTCCTCCTTGCTGTGGTGTCTGTATAAAATATTTCCCTCCAGAGATTTCTATAAAGTTAGCAAATAGCTGGATGGTAAATGTATTTGTTAAAGATTGCTTTTTGGAATTTCTTTATTTCAGATAACACTGCTTTTTCATCATCAAATCCACACGCTTTCCAGATTAATTTTAACAGTTTATACACGGCGTTGTGCGAGCAGCAGAAATCTGATCAAGCCACTCTTCTTTTATACATGCTTCTGCATCAAAATGGCAACGTACGGACGTATGTGTTGGCACGAACGGACATAGAAAATCTCGTAAGTATTGCTCTGCCTTGTACTTGTCACGAGGACTTGGTCCTGGAAGCTCGGCTGTCACCAGCTGCCGATGTTATAGAATCATAGAATGGTTTGGGTTGGAAAGGAGCTTAAAGATCATCTCATTCCACCCTCCTGCCCTGGGCAGGGACACCTCCCACCAGACCACGTTGATCAAAGCCCCATCCAACCTGGTCTTAAACCCCTCGAGGGATGGGGCAGCCACAGCTTCTCTGGGCAACCTGGGCCAGGGTCTCACTACCCTCACAACAAAGAAGTTCTTCCCCACATCTCATCTCAATCTCCCCTCTTTCAGTGTCAAACCCTTCCCCCTCCTCCTATGGCTCCCCTCCCTGATCAAGAGTCCCTCCCCATCTCTCCTGGAGCCCCTTGAGGGACTGGAAGGGGCTCTAAGGTCTCCCCGGAGCCTTCTCTTCTCCAGGCTGAACCCCCCCAACTCTCTCAGCCTGTTCTCACAGCAGAGGGGCTCCAGCCCTCACATCATCTCCGTGGCCTCCTCTGGCCCCACTCCAACAGGTCCATGTCCTGTGTCCCCGGTTCTGCTCAGAGAGCCGTAGGTTCTGGCTCATTTATTACCGGTTCTGGCTCATTTATTTATTTTTAATACGTCATAGAATGGTTTAGGTTGCAAGGGACCTTAAAGATGGTCTAGTTCCAACCCCCCTGCCATGGTCAGGGACACTGATGTCATCTCAGGAGCGTGATGCTAAACATGTCACTGGACTACGAGATAAAATACGTTCTGATAAAGCCACCAAGCTGTCTTTGATTCCCTCTTTCTCAGTGCCACTGTCTGATCCAGGTCAAACCTCCCGACCTCTGGGCACACTGTAAAGAAACTGGTAGCAGATATCATTCTATTTATTAGTTTATTTTTCTTTTTCAGATGTTCAGGCCAAAAAGTTACTCCAGTTTACTGTGTGCCTACAGGGATAAATAGTTAAGAAAATGAGCTGTAACTTGACTAAAAGGCCAAATGTCTTCCAGGGTTGACCTGAGGTCGAAACTCCTCAAGGAGCAGCTGACAGATTTTATAGAAATGCAACTTTTGGGACTTTTTAGCTGCTTTAAATAGGATTGTGGTTAATGGCCAATATAACAGACACCTGGTAGAGTTTTTGTAGGTTATGAATTAGCTTACGCTCCACTCTACGTTTGGTAACGTCACAAACCACTTTAACAGATCTCACTTATTAAAAAGCGTTCCTTTAATAAGATAATGGCCGTCTGGGGGACTCGGTAACGGAACAGAGGAGAACGTTTTCCATTCTAATATTTGAAACCTTGCCAGATAATTAGATCCCTTGCCTGTCTGATGGCAGATACGGAACGAGTTTGGGCTCGGTCCAAGTTCCAGCAGATGAATTGCTAAAATCAGGGTTGATAGACGCGTCTGTTGGCAAAAACTGGGGTGAGATGGTTGATATTGAATTGATTCCGGACTGAATTCCCGCGTAGTCCGCTGCAGATTATTTCGGTGAGGGCTGAGTCGTTTTCCGTGAATTCTGTGAATAAATGGTCATATTTAATTTTCTGGGCTGTTAGTATGTGATATGACGTGTTTCACTGCTGCTAAGAGTATCAACTTACTTATCTTTAGGGAAAATAAAGGTGATGTCCTGGTGGACAACAGGATGCCCGTGAGCCAGCAATGTGCCCTTGTGGTCAAGAAGGCCAATGGCATCCTGGGGTACATCAGGAAGAGTGTGACCAGCAGGTGGAGGGAGGTCATCCTCCTCCTCTGCTCTGCCCTGGGGAGGCCCCATCTGGAGCACTGGGTCCAGTTCTGGGCTCCCCAGTTCAAGGAGGACAGGGAACTGCTGGAGAGGGGACAGCAGAGGGCTACAAAGATGATGAGGGCCCTGGAGCATCTCTCTGATGAGGAAAGGCTGAGGGACCTGGGGCTGTTCAGCCTGGAGAAGAGAAGACTGAGAGGGGACCTCATCAATGCTGAGCAATTGGGCGGGTGGCAAAATTGCTGGCCACACTCTTCCTGATGCCCCCCAGGATGCCATTGGCCTTCTGGCCACAAGGGCACATTGCTGGCTCATGGTCATCCTGTTTTCCACCAGGACTCCCAGGTCTTTTTCCACAGAGCTGCTCTCCAGCAGATCACCCCCACCCTGTCCTGGTGCAGGGGGTTGTTCCTCCCCAGGTGCAGCACCCTACACTTGCCCTTGTTGAATTTCATCAGGTTCCATCAAGAATCATAGAATTGTCCAGGTTTGAAGGGATCTTTAAGATCATCGAGTCCCACCATCATCTGGTGTTGCACGACCATAATTCATAAAATACTTAGAGACTCTTGTGAAATGGAGCGTGTGTCGAGAAATGTTTGGGGTATTTTTGCTTTAAAATGAACAATAAAACTTTGAGGGATGTAGAAAGCCTGGTTGGTCAGAAAAGAGCTTGAGAAGCATCGGGATGTGTACGTGCCTTCACAAGGGGAAAGCCTTGAATGGAAAAGACTCTCCCCTTGCAGAAGAACTAAAGCCTGGAGGTTGAATCCCACAACTTAAGAGATATGGGAGGAAAAGAGTTCAGGTAATTAATTCAGAGGCAAAACACTGCTCTCTATGGATATCTTTGAAAGAGGGTAGATGACTTTTTGGAGGAATACGACGTAAATCAGTGGCCTCTTCATCCAGAGGCAGTTGGGTGAAGGATTAGGGTCTGTGCTATATGAGAGATGAGCTCAGCTGAGCCCTCATCTTAAACTTTTAGGGCTTTTGGAGGTTGTTCCTGTTTCACTGCGCTCAGTGCATCACTTTTCTTGTGTTTCCCTCTATTTTAAATTAATTCTCGGTTGGAACTTGATGACCTTTAAGGTCTCTTCCAACTCTAACCATTCTATGATTCTACAATGCATCATTAGCAGATGTTCTGTGACATTTCCTAGGGTTTTTTGAAATGCCTCTTTTCTATTTTGTAACTTCAGTTAAATTTGTAAATTAATTTGGTGTGGTTTTTTAAGCTGTTATAATAGATAATGTCCCGGCTTGCTTCCCCATTTGTGTCATTTATATATAAATACCTTCAACCTCCTTCTGTGCTTTAGAATTCTTTATCATTAGTCAGGCAATGCATCATAGAATCATAGAATGGTTAGAGTTGGAAGGGACCTTAAAGACCATCCAGTTCCAACCCCCTGCCCTGGGCAGGGACACCTCCCACCAGACCACGTTGCTCCAAGCCCCATCCAACCTGGCCTTGAACCCCTCCAGGGATGGGGCAGCCACAGCTTCTCTGGGCAACCTGGGCCAGGCTCTCACCACCCTCACAGCAAAGTTCTTCCCCACATCTCATCTCAATCTCCCCTCTTTCAGTGTCAAACCCTTCCCCCTTGTCCTATGGCTCCCCTCCCTGATCAAGAGTCCCTCCCCAGCTTTCCTTTAGGCCCCCTTTATTTTTTGCTCTCTACTTGGTAGAATGAGTAGAATGTTTGTGTGTCTTCCATAAATTACACCACATCACTTTGTATCACTTTATAAAATAATTAGGTTAAAATATCTGATTCACACCTGGAATTTGGCTGCCTTATTGACAGTGCTTGCAAGGATTCTCCAGGAAATGGTGGGACTGGTGAAATAGGGGTCAATTAGTAGATTTTTTTCGGGAAGCGTAGTGTCGTGGTCTCTGGATGGGAGAATGTTGAGCCTTTTTTCTGTTTGGAAGAGCAGTTAACACCCATATTGCAGGTAAAAATGCCAGCGAGGTACCTGCTTGTAAGAAATAAGCTATTTCTATTGAATATTTTTAACTTTGGCTGCTGAGTTGACATTTTCTTGCTGCTCACCGTGACTGGACTGAAATAACGTCTGCCCTGATGTATTTATATCAACTGATGGTGCAGCAGTATTTTCTTCCTGTTGCATAAATTAGACTTAAGCAGGTTACTCGTGTGGCTCTGCGGTCTTGTATTTTGTTATATACTAAAGCTATTTTAAAACTATCTGCTGGGGAAACTGTTTCTGACCTTGGACTGAATACAGCACCTGCGATTTTCCGTCTCTTGTTTTCACTTGCCCTATGTTTTCGGGGTGTAAAAGAATTTTTTAATACTGTGTCTTGTCAATTCAATGCCGCTCCTGATGGAGGAGTGTTAGTAGCAGTCCAGTAATGATGATTTAATGACTATGAATAAAAGGGCCGGCAATCCAAAAAGAAGTGGTCGTTGTCTTCTCAGTACGTGGCTGGACAATGCCATTGCTTAAGAAGATAGATATAAAAGGTTTAATTTATATGCGTAACATAAAAGTGCGAGAAGTGCATTTTTGGTAACAAATCCAGATAAATTTTAATATAATTAAAATTTTAATTTAGTCTTATACCCTAACTCTAGTTAAGTGGTGGCTTGTCAAATAGAATCGTAGAATCATAGAATCGTCTAGGTTGGAAGAGACCCTTGGGATCATCGAGTCCAACCATCTACCCTACACTACAAAGTTCTCCCCTATATCATATCCCCCAACACCACATCTAAACGGCTCTTAAACACATCCAGGGATGGTGACTCAACCCCCTCCCTGGGCAGCCTGTTCCAATGCCCGACCACTGTGAAAAATTCTTTCCTAATGTTCAGTCTAAACCTACCCTGCTGGAGCTTGAAGCCATTCCCTCTCGTTCTGTCATTAGTTACCTGTGCGAAGAGACCAGCACCAACCTCTCTACAGTGTCCTTTCAAGTAGTTGTAGAGAGTGATGAGGTCTCCCCTCAGCCTCCTCTTCCTCAGACTAAACAGTCCCAGCTCCTTCAGCCGTTCTTCATATGATTTATTCTCCAGGCCCTTCACCAGGTTCGTTGCCCTCCTCTGCACTCGCTCCAGCAGATAAACAGATATAATAGTTTATCTTCTGAGACAATAAGCCTTGTCGTGAAGTTGTGTGTATCTCAGCAATCACTACACAAAGGAAAAAAAGCATTTGGAGGAGTAAGGGTTATAGAACTGTGTAAATTGATTCAATTTTCATCGGGAAGTGGGAAGCAGAGGGAGTGAAGTTGGCATTTGCTTCCTTGAGTTTGGTCTGGTTCGTAGATGGAGAGAGGTCTGAAAGAGGAGTGGAAGGGAAAGCTTGGCCGGGGGAGGTGGAGGTGGGAAGAAGAAGGTGTGAAAGCTTTCGAGGGGTGTTTGGGGCAGGAGGACTGAACGCAGTGATCTGGAGAGACAAATTGTTCTTGAGCGAGAGTGATTTCAGCAGCTAATATGAAATTTCAGTAAGAGTACTTTCACGTATCGGCTCATATAGAAATGTCTGTAATGTCTCAAAATCAAGGTACCTTTTTTAATGCAGTTTGCAGCAACACATGTATAGGACTTGGAGCACTTAAGGAAAACCAATGCACTTTTTCATAGAACCATAGAATGATTAGAGTTGGAAGGGACCTTAAAGATCATTGAGTTCCAACCCCCTGCCCTGGGCAGGGACACCTCCCACCAGACCAGGTTGATCAAAGCCCCCTCCAACCTGGCCTTGAACCCCTCCAGGGATGGGGCAGCCACAGCTTCTCTGGGCAACCTGGGCCAGGGTCTCACCACCCTCACAGCAAAGAAGTTCTTCCCCACATCTCATCTCAATCTCCCCTCTTTCAGTGTCAAACCCTTCCCCCTCGTCCTATGGCTCCCCTCCCTGATCAAGAGTCCCTCCCCGATCAAGAGTCCCTCCCCAGCTTTTCTGGAGCCCCTTGAGGGACTGGAAGGGGCTCTAAGGTCTCCCTGGAGCCTTCTCTTCTCCAGGCTGAACCCCCCCAACTCTCTCAGTCTGTTTGCCCTGATATTAATGTTCATAGACAGAAGAGAGATGGTTGGCCGATCCGAAGGAATGCACGGGGATTTGGGAGCTGTCTTTAAAGCTCAGTTGTCGTCCCCCTGGTTACCTTTTGGCTTTTGTTGTTCTCCCCACAAAGTCAAGTATTAAATGCAATTTTTTTGGTAGTTTTGGTGCTATATATGCAGCTTATCATAACGCTTGGGCTTGGGAAAGACTTTCAGCTTAAGGAATGGAAAGCTACGTACGATATAAATGTTAGGGATGGATAAATAACCCAGGGAGGTGGTTGAGTCACCATCTCTGAGTGTGTTTAAGCGTCGCTTAGATGTGGTGTTGGGGGATATGGTGTAGGGGAGAACTTTGTCGAGTAGCGTTGATGGTTGGACACGATGATCCCAATGGTCTTTTCCAACCTGAATGATTCTATGATTCTAAATAGGCTGAATGTGGTGACATTTGTCTCTCTTTTCTCCCATCCATGGAAAAGGGCTGATGATTTTTGCTATATGTTTTGCTATATGGCCACTAAAATGATCAGGGTGTTGGAGCACCTCTGCTATGAGGATAGACTGAGGGAGCTGGGGTTGTTCAGCCTGGAGAAGAAGAGGCTCCGAGGAGACCTCATAGCGGCCTTCCAGTACCTGAGGGGGGCCTACAGGAAGGCTGGGGAGGGTCTGTTTACAAAGGCCTGCAGTGACAGGACGAGGGGCAATGGTTTTAAGTTGGGAGAAGGGGAGATTTAGATTGGATATTAGGAACAAGTTCTTTACCATGAGGGTGGTGGAACACTGGAACAGGTTGCCCAGGGAGGTGGTTGAGGCCCCTTCCCTTGAGATATTCAAGGTGAAGCTCGACGAGGCCCTGGGCAACCCGGTCTAGTTGGGGGTGTCCCTGCTGACTGTGGGGAGGTCAGACTAGATGACCTTTGGAGGTCCCTTGCGGCCTGGACCTATCTGTGAATCTGTGTTAAGTAGATTATCTCAGAAAACTTGGTCTCTACTCTCTATATTCACATCACACAAAGACATCAGCTCCAGTTTTAATCTAGGAGAGAGGTTGGTGGAGGATCCTTTGAAATGGTAAAGGAAGGATGTTTGCAACGTGTAACTATTTTTTCCCCTTCTGCTTTTGTTGTGGTATTGCCTCCTCCACCCTGGCCAAAGCATCTGTCCAAAGGTTTTGTGGCCTGCAGCGTTTAGATCAATCTCATTGGTTTTAATAGAAACTGTTGTGTGGTTTGGGGTTTTTTTTGTGGTTTTTTTTTTTGTTTTTTTTTTTTTTTTTAATATGTTCCAACTGTTTTGGGGCTGGCTGATGGTGAGAGAACATTCTGGTAACTTCAGAGGCTTGTGAAGCACTCGGTGTCCTGGCCGCTCACCAGAATAGGTTTCACATGATTCATTCTGCTGCACTTGGGCCTGTTTTGAAAAACAGCGAGTCTTTAGGTGTCTAGAAGCTTCTTGGAACAAATTCTACATCTCATCCGCTATCTTGGAATTGAGAGGTTTCTCCGGTTCCCTTTTTTCCAGGGTATTTTTGCGATTTAGCTCTATTTCTGCAACCGGGGGAAGCCACGTTGTCCTGAGCCAGTGGAAAGCTAATTTTCAGTTGGTAGAGAGACAACGTTTGCATCTGGATTAACTTTAGACTAGCGTTCAGGTATGCTCGCTGTTGCAATGAAATCTCATTTTCGTTATTATTCCAGCCTTTGGCTTAAGCTGTTCATCCTGGTGGAAACGTTGCAAGACCTTGGGCTGAACTCTCATCCTAATGTCAGTTCCCTTTGGCTGCGTATTATCTTGAATTGAAAAAACAGGCTTTTTCTAGTCTTAATCCAACCCAAACCGGTTCTTTTGGGATTCTTTGGGATTACCTGCACACATCCTAAAGATCTAATCTTTGGGATTACCTGCACACACCAAAATGGGATTTGAGTTTCGGGTCTCAAAGTGCCTCTGTGCACCTCAGTTCCGATACGCTATGTTTGGGTCACACCAACCCCATGGATGCTCCAGGCTTGGGGCAGAGTGGCTGGAGCTGCCTGGAAGAAAAGGAGCTGGGGGTGTTGGTCGACTGTCGGCTGAACATGAGCCAGCAGTGTGCCCAGGTGGCCAAGAAGTCCACCAGCATCCTGGCCTGTGTCAGGAACAGTGTGGTGAGTAGGATGCGGGAGGTGATCGTCCCCCTGTACCGGGCACTGGTGAGGCCCCACCTTGAGTGCTGTGTCCAGTTTTTGGGCCCCTCACCACAAAAGAGACATTGAGGTGCTGGAGCATGTCCAGAGAAGGGCAACAGAGCTGGTGAGGGGTCTGGAGCACAAGTCTTGTGAGGAGCAGCTGAGGGAGCTGGAGGTGTTCATCCTGGAGAAAAGGAGGCTGAGGGGAGACCTCCTTGCTCTCTCCAGCTCCCTGAAAGGAGGGTGTAGCCAGAGGCGGTCGGTGTCTTCTCCCAAGGAACAAGTGATAGGACAAGAGGAAACGGCCTCACGTTGCACCAGGGGAGGTTTAGGATGGATATTAGGAAAAATGTTTCCACGGAAAGGGTTATTAAGCCTTGGAATGGGCTGCCCAGGGAAGTGGTGGAGTCACCATCCCTGGAGGTATTCAGAAGATGGGTTGACATAGTGCTTAGAGACATGGTTTAGTGATGTGGTGGTTTTTTTGGTGGGGTTTGGTTTTTTTTGGTATGGTTTTCTTTTGGTTTTTTATCAGAGTTAGGTTGATGGTTGGACTAGATGTTCTTAAAAGTCCCTTCCAACCTAGACGATTCTGTGATTCTATGCCTGGCTGTATTTGATGAGGGAAATCCTTTTAGACCAGGGGTTGTGGGAGCACAAATGGTTAGAAACAATTGTTTTCCTGCTTGAACTGGTGCAAAATCTTGTTTAAGAGTTTTATTTTCCCATAGTCTAGAGGGGGAACTAAAGCTTTCAGAGCCTTATGGTAACTGGTATGGCTGGAAATGTCATTTATTAGGAATTGAAATTCCGTGTCTGACCACAAGAAAGAATTTGTTTAGACTTTCTTGTGGAGACAGAATAAAACAGATGGAAGGTGTTTGAACGCTGTACGTCACCGTTTAGGGGTGGTTATTTCAAGAGGGAGGAATTGCTGTGATATTGTTAAGGGCAGGGTGATACACAGGGAGGTTTAGTGTCTCCTCTGTTTATTGTCCGAGGTATTTGAAGGCTAAACTAATACGCAGGTTTGGTTTTTTTTTCCTTCCCTAAAGGTTCTGCCAATTCTGGAAATTCTGTATCACGTTGAAGAAAGGAATTCACACCACGTTTACATGGCTCTTATCATCTTGCTGATCCTGACGGAGGATGATGGCTTCAACCGATCCATCCACGAAGTGGTGAGTCGTTGTTTGGGGTAAATAATTCTTCAGCTCGAAAAACTGCTCGAATATTGATTTGTCTAAAGATACATCTGGTCATCCAAATTTTCTTCGTACCCATTAGTTAGAAGAGTCATTTCGGAACTTTCCTGAGGGAAGTGAACAAACGCGCTCCCTCTTGCAGGGGAGATGCTGCATAGTCCTCTTTTTCTCCTCTTTTTTTTTCTTTTTTTGGTGTTTCCTATTGCAAATTAATGTAGTAATCGCCGGACAGGCTGCCTCAGAGATGCTGAGTGTTTGCCATGGAAGTGGAGGGGCGATACAAGAGAGAGAAAAAACAGAAAACCTTTATTTTTTTCTCTTGAAAACCTTTGCTTAACCAGTTTGAGGCAGCTGAGAGGAGCTTTTAGTCGAAGTTTTATTTTCCAGACTGAATGTTACTTCCTTCCTTGGCATTTCTTTGGTTTGTTTTTTTCTTTTTGCTACATTAATATCTATTTTATGTTGTCCGTATAATATGATCCAAATTTTGACTAGTCTTGATGGGCCTTGACCATCCCTGCTGGAGAATACCTTGGATAATTATCTTCTAGTTTCCTAACTTCTAAGGTTATGATAATGCAGAAGATATTTGCACTGCTTTTATTGAATTTTTTTTTACTGGGAGGTAGAAATTCTCCTTTGGGGTTATGGGAAATTAATGAAGTGCAAAAAAGCTGGAAGCAAGTGTCGTGGTATCTAAACAGAATTCTTCTCCAAGCTAAATTTCCAGCCTGTTTTCAAGGAAACTGGCATTTTTTTCCTTGGTGCCAAGCGGTAGAGACTTAAAGTATTTACTCTCTAAAATTTCCGGTTATTTCCTATAACCGTGTTTGCAGGAAGCAAGAAGAGATGAGGTTTATATGGAATTTCTTGGGGAATACCTTCTGGATTTCTTGGGGAGTACCTTCTGGGAAGCAACTTTTAGGAGGATAACCTATAGTAACCATAGGAATGACTGAAACAACATTTTCCTGAGACTTTCTTCTGCCTCACCTTCGTGTGTATTTTTGGATTCTATATCACTATGTCATTTAACTGCTCTCATAAATTGAGCTTGTTGAGGGTTAGATCACAGCAGAAAAGGCTTCACTCCTCCCTCAGTCTCTTCCCCCATCATTATTTGTTCATTTTAAAGGCTTGAAGTGTGTTCTTTCAATAAATTCCTTACTGGAAAAATATAAGTGGAAGAGTTCCCTAAAATTATTAATGAGGATTTAGCTGTGGAATTCAAATATAAATCAAGTTTTCTTGTCTAGTTTCTTCTTGCCTCGGCGGCTGACCCTGCCAAAACAGTTGTAGTGTTTTCTGTGCAATGTGGATATGAGTTTACTACTTCCATTTAGATAAAACCCAAACCAAACCCCGCTTGGTTCCTTTTAACCTACACTCAGATTTTTTTCTCAGTCCTGCCTTTGCTTCTTCCATCCCCTTCTTCATTTAATCTTTGATTTTAATTCAGACTTTCACCAACTGCTGCTTTCTTTTAATCGGTGGTTGTGTTTTCTCACTCCGTGGTGTCTGGAGAGAAGCAGCCTTTCACCTGGTCTGGTGGGAGGTGTCCCTGCCCATGGCAAGGGGATTGGAACTGGATGATCTTTAAGGTCCCTTCCAACCCAAACCATTCTGTGATTCGTTTATAGCGGTACGTGGCCAGAGTTTTGCTGGTTTTGCTTCTTAGCTGGATAATGGGAGGTGGCTGTAAAGTGCCCGAGCCTGCAGACCCTTCTGTGTGAAGTTCTCCTGTCAGCCCTGCCGCAGAAAAAACTGTGAAAATGGAAACTTTTACCATCAAAAGCCAATGAAATGCTATGAGACTGCAGAGGGTAGATGTGGAATAACAAAAAAAGTGTGGCCAGGAGGTCAAGGGAGATGATTCCACCCTTTTACTCCGCTCTGGTGAGACCCCACCTGGAGTACTGTGTCCAGCTCTGGAGCCCCCAACACCAGAAGGACATGGACCTGTTGGAGCAGGGCCAGAGGAGGCCATGAAGTTGCTCAGAGGGCTGTGAGGACAGGCTGAGAGAGTTGGGGGGGTTCAGCCTGGAGAAGAGAAGGCTCCAGGGAGACCTTAGAGCCCCTTCCAGTCCCTCAAGGGGCTCCAGGAAAGCTGGGGAGGGACTCTTGATCAGGGAGGGGAGCCACAGGACAAGGGGGAAGGGTTTTAAACTGAAAGAAGGGAGACTTAGATGAGATCTGGGGAAGAACTTTGCTGTGAGGGTGGTGAGACCCTGGCCCAGGTTGCCCAGAGTAGCTGTGGCTGCCCCATCCCTGGAGGGGTTCAAGGCCAGGTTGGAGTGGGCTTTGAGCAACCTGCTCTGGTGGGAGGTGTCCCTGCCCAGGTCAGGGGGTTGGAACTGGATGATCTTTAAGGTCCCTTCCAACCCAAACCATTCTGTGTTTCTAAGCTTAGTTCTTCCTCCTGTCCTCCTCTGCTCCTTACTCTTCTTTCCCTGACCCTTTTTTCCACCCTTTCATGGACGGGGGCATTTTTCACGCTGAAGGAGAGAGTGAACTTGGTGGCGAAGCAGAACGCTTTTCCATCCTTGTGGTACTTTTCTTAGTGAATTTGAAAGTTTTTTCTTGCCCCCTGCTCTTAATCTTGGTGTCACGTAGATGGGTTGGGTGTAGTGAAGGAGAAAGAGGTCTCCTCTTGTTGAGAACTTCAGAAGTCACCTAAATAAACCATGATGTAGGCATGGGAGGTGAGGACTTTTATACCGACTCGTAAGTATCCTTTCTCGAAAGGATTCCTTATCTCTAGAAAAATCACATTCTGGTGTACTTTTAAAAAAAAACCCCAAAGTTACCATCTTGATCTACTTGATCTATGGCATTCCTGAACTTTACCAGAGGGATGTGGATATCAAAATAGAAATATGAGCGTTGTGTCTTGTCTTGTGAACAGTTGGGGAATGGATATATGGGTAGTGGGTTCCTATAGATCCCATGATGGGGAATAATTATAATTAGTGCCCTGCTTTTTGGATATATGGGTAAGTGGGTTCCTATAGATCCCATGATGGGGAATAATTATAATTAGCGCCCCCCTTTGTGGCAAAAGGATTCAAAAATCATACTGATAAATCACTTCCAGACACTCGTTCTTTTGGAATTGTTTAAATGGATGTTTCCAGGGATGAATGACCAAGTTACTATTCAAAAACTAAAGTCTAAAGTCAGAAATTAGTCTCAGATTTTCTTAAATATTAACTCCACGTCTCCTAAAGGCTGAGAGGGTTTTATAGGGGAGCAAAATAAATGGAGTCAACGAAAGCTCTAGAGGTATTTCTGTAAAATCCTGTAAAAACATCTAGTGTCAGTTACACAAGTGGAATGAAACTCTCACTCACTGCAAACATTTATCAAATTTTAGCAATTACAGCAGGATTCATTTTTTTACCCCCCATCGCTTGAGGAAAGTATGAAGAAAAAAAGGATTTGATGTATTTTCGGTCAAGCTGGTTTTCTCTCTTCTGCTGTGTATCCCGTATACTGTTCTTATAAGAAGCATAACTATATGGTCCATTTATGGGTTATTTTCCTTCGTGGTATTTAACCCACATTTATTTATTGATTTATTTTTTTTTAAGATTAATTTTAGTAAGCACAGTTTTATAAATCTTGTGATTATACCCACTGGTAAAAAAGCTGAGGAAACCACAGCAACTCTTTTTGGACTGCTGAAACATTATTTATTTTTTTTTTAATGTTTAAAATGAATGTGGGCTTAACTGCCTGGAAAATAATGATCAAAACCATAGGTCCTATTGCTTCAACTGGCTTAATGCAGTTAAAGCCCTGTAACCACACAGAGCTCAATTTCTTTTACTGCTACTAATAATAATAACGAGGGGGGTAAATGAGTGAATGCAACAATTCCCTAAAGGGGAAAAGTATTTCTGATTTTTCCTCTTTGATTTATGAAACTGTAAATGAAATCACAGAATCACAGAATGATATGAGGTTGGAAGGGACCTCTGGAGATCATCTAGTCCAACCCCCTGCCAAAGCAGGGCCACCCACAGCAGGTCCCACAGGAACGTGTCCAGGTGGGTTTGAATGTCTCCAGAGAAGGAGACTCCACCACCTCTCTGGGCAGCCTCTTCCAGGGCTCTGCCACCCTCACAGCAAAGAAGTTCCTCCTCGTGTTGAGATGGAACTTCTTACATTCAAGTTTGTGCCTGTTCCCTCTTGTCCTGTCCCTGGGCACCACTGAAAAAAGCCTGGCCCCATCCTCCTGACACCCACCCTTGAAGTATTTATAGGCCTTGATCAGATCCCCCCCAGCCTTCCCTTCTCCAGACTCAAAAGACACAAGAAGTCCCTCAGCCTTTCCTCATCAGAGAGATGCTCCAGGCCCCTCAGCATCTTTGTAGCCCTCTGCTGTCCCCTCTCCAGCAGTTCCCTGTCCTTCTTGAACTGGGGAGCTCAGAACTGGACCCAGTGCTCCAGCTGTGGCCTCCCCAGGGCAGAGCAGAGGGAGAGGATGACTTCCCTTCACCTGCTGGCCATGTTTTTTTTCATGCCCCCCAGGATGCCATTGGCCTTCTTGGCCACAAGGGCACATTGTTGGCCTTTGGGCAACCTGTTGCCCACCAGCACTCCCAGGTCCCTCTCTGCAGAGCTGCTCCCAGAGCCAGCTGGGCTGTTTGCACACTCCCCTGCCCAGGTAGCATGTAGCAGCTGAGATGCATAGGGACAAGCTGGAGCTTGTCCAATTGCTTCTTCCAGCTTCTGTTGGATGGGACTCCCAATGGGCTTCTGTCGGGCTCCCAGTGATGCTTCTGCACCTGCTGGACAATGGTTGAAGCCACATAGAATCATGTAGGTTGGAAAAAACCTTTAGGATCATCAAGTCCAGCTGTAAAACTAACACTGCCAAATCCACCACTAAATCATGTCCCTCAGCACCACGTCTACACATCTGACAAAATGCTGGAGAAGGGGAAGTCAGACTTCTTTTCCATGAGAGTCTGGAATGGGCAAGGTGTGGGTAGGGGTAGTGGAAGCTTGGAAGAGAAGGATCTGAGAAGGAGTGGGGTCTGGTAGGGGAAGGAGCTGGGAATGAGCTACAGGGAGGGCAAAGGGAAAGGGTGAAGGTTTTTGCATAAGAAAAGGAGCCATAGATGGATGAAGAAGATGTGATGGAGACATTGAAGGCCCTACTTGAGGTTATCTAGCTTGTTCCAGTCCCATTCCTCTTGTCCCATGGGGACACCCTTTATGAGAGAGCGCATGATGGGACCCGAGACTCCTGAGCTCCATCACAGTGGTAAACAAGGAACTTCCACTTTGATTGGTAAATTATAGGGATGTGTCCCACAAAATCATGCCGGAAGAAACGTGGGCCTCATTTTATTTGTGGGAGGAGGTTGCTTTGCTATTTCACTCATAAATGAGAGACTGTAAGAGAGAGCTTATTGGAGATTTAATCATTAAGTTGATCTTTTTTTGTTGGGTAAGTGTATTTTATCTCAGAGAGGAGGAAAAAACCAACCCTTGGGTATCATTTTAGAGAAAATTGAATAAAATTCTTGCTCTTCAATAAGCTTTTGGAACCTTCTCCCTTTCTGTACTATCGCTTTGGATTTCCATTGTGCGCGATGTCAAAACAAATAGTATTTTATACTGCCCATTTTCATAGTTATATTTTGTTTTCAAAAGTAGGCTTAATTTTCATTACTCTTAGCATTCAGACGTCGGGAAATGAAACGTGCAACCACAACTTACCCCTCTTACATTTATATCTTACAGATTGTAACCATTACTTAATGATCGTATGCGGTTCTTCAAATAACAGTATGTTTTTTTTCTGGAAGGTTCAAATGCTTGGCTTGAGATACTTTTTGTTGTCAAAATGGTTCGTTTCTGTCTTTATATAAAATCTTCTCTTGAAAGCAGATGTTTTCATGTAGTCATAAATAAGCTGTTTTAAAGAAATCAGCCGATTAATTGCAACCAAAGCCACTTTCTACACTTATTTTAGCATTTTGCAGTTGTGAAGTAACTCATGAACTTGTATCTGATCATAGGTTTATGCTTAGCAGCCTCAGGATGATCAACTTCTCCTCTAGCAGAGTGTCTTCTTGCAGTGAAGTTCATGTGTAATCCCTTCATTACACAAATAGCAGCTTTTTAACTTCTCAGGCGCCTGTTTTGTGGAAATACACGTAGAAATGGCCTGTGTTGTCCATCCTGACTAGTTGTCCTTGTTTACTGAAGCTCCTTGATGACTTGCTTTCATTTATACAATTGTCATTTTGTCTTAAAATAATATTAGTGACTTGTTATCAACAGAAATTACAGAAACACAGAATCACAGAATGATATGGGGTTGGAAGGGACCTCTGGAGATCATCTAGTCCAACCCCTCTGCCAAAGCAGGTGACCCAAGAGCGTGACCAGCAGGTGGAGGGAGGTCATCCTACCTCTCTACTCTGCCCTGCAGAGGCCACAGCTGGAGTACTGTGTTGAGTTCTGGGCTCTCTGGTTCAAGAAGGACAGGGAACTGCTGGAGAGAGTTCAATGGAGGCTACAAAGATGATCAAAGGACTGGAGCATCTCTCTGATGAGGAAAGGCTGAGAGACCTGGGGCTGTTCTGCCTGGAGAAGAGAAGACTGCGAGGGGACCTCATCAATGCTGAGCAATATCTAAAGGGTGGGTGGCAAGAGGATGGGGCCAGACTCTTCTCAGTGATGCCCGGTGACAGGACAAGGGTCAATGGGAACAGCCTGGAACATGGGAAGTTCCATCTCAACATGAGGAGGAACTTCTTTCCTTTGAGGGTGGCAGAGCCCTGGAAGAGGCTGCCCAGAGAGGTGGTGGAGTCTCCTTCTCTGGAGACATTCAAAACCTACCTGGACACGTTCCTTTGGGACCTGCTCTGGGTGGCCCTGCTTTGGCAGGGGGTTGGACTGGATGATCTCCAGAGGTCCCTTCCAATCCCACATCATTCTGTGATTCTGTAATTTCCTGAGCCTACCAAACATGCCTTCAGCAGCTATATCTTTATTTAAATTTAGAATATGCAGTCTGTAATGATATTTGGGATGCACTTCTTGCTCAGGTCTTTGTATGCGTGGTTTTCAAAGCACAGATGGGTAAGAATCCTTTCAGGAGGTTCCTCCTTTTTAGGGGGTTACTCCTTTTGAGGAGATTCATCAAAAAACCACCAAGATCTTTCAGCTTAGGCAAAAATGTGATCTTCCTTGAAATCCTTCATAAAAAGAAGCTTTCAGGTATACTAGGCAATAAAATGAGGGAGGAGAGAGCTTGATGAATCTTCATTAAGATGCTATTTCAGATGTCTGTCGTACTGTGAAAGAGCTTCGAGAGACAGAGTTAAGGTGAGAACAAGGGTGGGTGGTAATGAAAGAAAGAAATGTGCATGTGGAGTTTGCAGAGCCTGGAAGTTAAAAAAATGTTTTAAAAAAACCAAATAGTTGCATTTCAAAGATAGTACTTATAAAATATTACCCTTATCTCGAATAAGCTCCGTAGGATTCTTTTTTTTCCACTTGGCTTTTGCTTTAGACTCTATCGAGTAAGAGTTTTGATAAAATGTACGTGTAATTATGTCTTGACTATTAAGTATTACTTACCGTTGCCCAGAGAAGCTGTGGCTGCCCCATCCCTGGAAGGGTTCAAGGCCAGGTTGGACGGGGCTTTGAGCAACGTGGTCTGGTGGGAGGTGTCCCTGCCCATGGCAGGTGGTTGGAACTGGATGGTCTTTAAGGTCCCTTCCAACCCAAACCATTCTATGATCTTATGATAATATATTGAAGATGAAGTTATACAGAGTGATAGCTTGTGTGGAATAGTCCTTGTTAAGTGAATTTTTGATTTGATCTGGAATAAGCCTGAATTGATAGATAAATAGATAGATTGATTGATATAAACTTATATCTCGTCCTTTAAAATGGGGGGGGGGGGGGGGGGGGGGGAGGGTGTTGTGCTTGTGTTTGCTGTATTGCTCCAGGTTGGTCAGCTGAATATTCTAAGAGGGAAGACTGGATTGATTCTCCTTCTGCAATAAACTCAGAAACAGTGGTAAACTTCATCCACCCTGATAGTGGAGAGCACTGAAAGATAGAATTTTCTAGGTTGGAAGGGACCTCTAAGATCATCAAGTTCAACAATTAACCCAACATTGCCAAAACCACCACTAACCCGTGTCCCTCAGCACCACATCTGCCCAGCTTTGAAATACCTCCAGGGATGGTGACTCCACCACTGCCCCGGGCAGCCTGTTCCGAGGCTTGACAACCCTCTCAGTGAAGACATTTTTCCTAATATCCATCCTAAACCTCCCCTGGTGCAACTTGAGGCCGTTTCCTCTTGTCCTATCAATATGAATAGGTGTAGATAGAGAATCAGAGTTGCTTAGGATAGAAGGGACCTTTCAGATCATCTAATCCAGCTGTCAACCTAACGCTGAGAAGATGACTTTAACCTGTTAAGGGAAGAGACCTCACCTCTGGCAAGAAAAAGGTTTCAGTGTGGAGTCAACATTTAACCTGTTGATCTGCCTGGCGTCCTTCAGCGTGTGCGCTCTTGCCCGTCAGTCAGAGCTCGTACGTGCTGCCTCTTGCCCAACTGGTAATGAGGGAAAGTGGGCAGGAATCGGCACCATTATTCAGATGTCTAGGGTGGAACTGGAGTAGAAAGTGTAAAGGGTAAGATCAAAAAGAATATAGGAGTGTGGTGGCACCGGGCATAGAAATTAGGGAATTGCCAAATTTAATCATCTTTCTACACTTGGTGTGTTTGGATGTGACTTGACAATAAAGTTGGTGAGATCTTCGAGGTGATAATATTGCAGAGATAGGTCTCTTTTTTTTTTTCCTTTTTTTTTTTTTTTTTTTTATTATTCTTGCTTTAGAATACAATTGCTTTTGTCACGTTTGAGGCTGGAAGCTAATGCACCTATCTTAAGGAATGTGAGAATCCAGACAAATTTCTGTGTTCTTATTTAGACCTAGGTGCTGAAGAACTTTGTTCTTATTTTTTTATCTTTCAGATATTGAAAAATATCACTTGGTATGCTGAGCGTGTCCTAACAGAGATCTCACTTGGGAGTCTCCTGATACTAGTTGTGATAAGAACCATCCAGTACAACATGACACGGACAAGGGTAAGAGTCACGTATAGCACTTACGCACGTAGCGTGAATTTCTGAAACTAAGAGCACGAATTTGGTTTCAAAAAGGGTGTGGGATGTTCTTCGTTCTGTTGCAACCAGTTGGCACCTGAATTTACGGGAGGGAAGGAAATGGGAAGATTAGCCCTATGAATAAAACGCAATGTCAAGTGGTTTTGAACTTCATAGAATGGTTTGGGTTGGAGGGGACATTAAAGACCATCCAGCTCCAACCCCCTGCCATGGGCAGGGACACCTCCCACCAGACCAGGTTGGACCAGCCCCGTCCCACCTGGCCTTGAACCCCTCCAGGGATGGGGCAGCCACAGCTTCTCTGGGCAACCTGGGCCAGGCTCTCACCACCCTCACAGCAAAGAATTTCTTCCCCAGATCTCATCTCAATCTCCCCTCCTCCAGTGTCAAACCCTTTCCCCTCGTCCTGTGGCTCCCCTCCCTGATCAAGAGTCCCTCCCCAACTTGTAACACAATTTCTGTGTTATCACCCAGTAGGATTCTCTAAAGGATTCAGGCACCGAATTCATCTTTAGATGAGAAGAAAAAAATTCCTTAGTTTCATGAGAAGAAATGATCCCTTATAGGTTGTTTGCCTCACTTAAATTACTCAGAATTGGGAATGAATTGATATTAGGAAGAACTTTGCTGTGAGGGTGGTGAGACCCTGGCCCAGGTTGCCCAGAGAAGCTGTGGCTGCCCCATCCCTGGAGGTGGTCAAGGCCAGGTTGGATGGGGCTTTGAGCAACCTGGTCTAGTGTTTTTATAAAGTAGGACCATGGGTTATAAAACCTTTTTGAGCTGTAGCAAAGCAAAACCCCTTCAACTTCATGGCCTCGTGTCAAATTGCTTGGGTTTGTGCATTTTTCAAGCATAAGATTCTGTGCCTTATCTCAAACGTGTTACCATGGTATGATATACTTTTGCATATTTGCAACAATTAAAGGCACGGACTTTTTTACGTTAAAAGTAAATACTTTACTTTTTTTACATTAAGTTTACATTAACCCCCCCCCAAAAAATACTTAAATAGATTTTAAATCGGAAAACTTTAAGGATTTCTCTTTTATGATCAAAAGAATTGGAAGAAACGAGGCCATTCTTGGAATATATTTGTAGGATAACCCTGAAAGGATTATCAAGCCTTGGAACGGGCTGCCCGGGGAAGTAGTTGAGGCACCATCCCTGGAGGTATTTAAAAGACGGGTTGACATAGTGCTCGGTGACATGGTTTAGTGATGTTTTTTTATCAGAGTTAGGTTGATGGTTGGACTAGATGATCTTAAAGGTCCCTTCCAACCTAGACAATTCTATGATTTTATGATTTGGAATCGGTTATGTTATGTAAATTCGTATTTTAGAGTTGAACAGGGAAATATAAATCCCGATTGGATTGGATAAGCGGACGAGTTTGGTTCTGCGAAAGCCCTTGACTTTGATAGGGCCATTGTTTAAATGCTTATCTGGGTATTTAAATGCTTTCAGGGCAGCTACCAAGGGGACCAGAACTTTGAAGTATCGTATGGTTATAGTTGTGGGACATATAAAACGCTTTGAAAGAGTCAATAAGGAGTTATGAAGCAGAAAAATTTACGATGAGACTACAAAAAAGAGAGAGAGGAAGGGAGAAAGAATGGATTTCAGTATTTGTTATAGAACAGAATCATAGAATCGTCCAGGTTGGAAGAGACCCTTGGGATCATCGAGTCCAACCATCTACCCTACTCTACAAAGTTCTCCCCTATATCATATCCCCCAACACCACATCTAAACGGCTCTTAAACACATCCAGGGATGGTGACTCAACCACCTCCCTGGGCAGCCTGTTCCAATGCCCGACCACTCTTTCTGTGAAAAATTCTTTCCTAATGTTCAGTCTAAACCTACGCTGTTGGAGCTTGAAGCCATTTGTTGGAGCTTGAAGCCATTATATCTGTGATGTCATTCTAAATCAGCATTGCTAAAGATACGAAGACATCACCCCAAATGATGCTATGATTTACATATGTGTGTATACTTATACACTGAAATCCCTATGAAATGCTCTTTTATAAGCCTCAAATTTTAAGAAAACATATTTAAAGCATCACCAAGTGTATACACTTTGCATTTCTACTATATGCTTTTGACCAAGTCCTTTAAAGGAACATCTATTACTCAGTCTTTTGAACGATTCCTGCGGTAGGTGTCAGTCTGTATCAAAAGGACAGTTTGATGTGGGTTGTTGTTTCTTTTTTTTTTTTGCTTTCCTCTCCTTTCTGACAGGACAAATACCTTCATACAAATTGCCTGGCAGCCTTAGCAAACATGTCAGCGCAGTTCCGCTCCCTTCATCAGTACGCGGCTCAGAGGATCATCAGGTAAATATAAAGACTTCTCTCGAAACCCACCTTTGCTGAAACGCGGGATTAGAGGAACTTGACTTTTATTTGCCTTAATAGGTGCTGATGAACTAAATAGCTGAAATGGTAACGGGATAACTAAATAATCCCGGAATAAATCTTATTTGCTTTACACTTTTTAATAGTTCTGAGCGCACAAAAAATATTAGTTTCTCTGAGAAGCTTCTGACTTTTGATTCTCTTAACAGAACGGTTCAGTAGTTGCTTCAAAATGGAAAGTTTTCAGGGTTTTGTGTGAAGTACGGGGTTTTTTTAAGTCATGTATCACATTATTATTATAAAAAGGCACTGGGTGTTCTCACTAGTGGTTCTCAGGTTCTACGCAGACTGGATTTTCAACTTGCTTTTACTTCTTCCTGCATATTTGGCAAAAGATCCATCCGTTAAATCAGACCTAATGATCGTTTCGTGATTTTATGCCTGAAAATACGGGCAATAAAACCTACGCCCGTGCTTCTCAACTGATAAATTTCGTGTAGTAATAATTAGTTAATACCTGCTCTGATTCTAAAATAGGGCCATAACTTCAGAGAAGTGGATATTGAAGTTGGTCCTTCCTGTTTTATTTTTTTTATCTGCTGCAGCTACTTTGTAAAGGCAGGTAATGATGCCTCGGGCATCCTTCTCCTCTTGGCAGCCAGCCCCGCTCCACGCTCCGAGGGAAACTGGGAAGGTCCTTCTTAATGGGATCTGGAATAAACTGTTATTAGTGCTTGTCGAGTGCGGACAGCGTGCCAAAAATAAGTCAATGATAATTGCTTGCCTCTACATTTTGTAAAGGAGTGGGTGAACAAGAGACACAGCTCGTTCGTTAAACCACTGCTCTTCTAGGATTTAACTCTCGCCGAGCCCCTTCTCTTTTGGAAGTGGTTGGTTGCAAAAGTATGGACAAGTCGTCCTCTTTTCATACCCTTGTTAGTGATAACGAGGGGTCAGAATTGCAGCTCTTTTCCCATTCCGTATCACAGACCTTTTCTTCAATACCCGCTCTCTTCTTTTCTCAGACCTTAGGCGTGGAATCTGAGTTTTCCAAGTATTTGCACAAGTTGGCCTTGGAAATCGTAGATCCTGGCGTGGTGCGAGATGCGCTACCTTGATGCTCAAAAACTTGGCCTGGTTTTTAGCGCGATGCTTTTGTTTTCCACTTCGGAGCTTTTTCCTGAAGCCGGTTTCTGATTTTCCTGTTGCTGGTTTCTGATTTTGTTCCATTTTATTCTACTGCTGTTTCTGCAGACCAAAGGAACATGGGTTCCTCTGGTTATATTTGGGCCAGGAAGAGGTTGTCTTGTTAGTCCTCTTACAGTTGGCTGTTGCCACCACTCAATAATCTTGTAGTCATCTAGCTCCGTGAGTTGGCTTTTGTCAAAAAGCTCTGAGTTTATGGAAATCTCCTGGTCAAAATTTAAACTCTTGGTTCAAAGTAAGCTCAGCTGGTTTATTTTGATTTAATTGGGTTATGAAATGGCTAAACATGGGGTCTGCTGGCTCATCGGAAGAGCTGGCAACCGTTAGCGGAGAAGTGGCAACCTCAGTACCTTTGCACACACGTCTCGTCTCAACCTTGCGGCTCGGAAATGGTGAGGAACCTTTTGTGCTGGGAGACTTCTCCCTACACCAGGCTCTTCCAGCCTTCTCACGTGAGGTTTTCACCATCTGTAATGGCATCTTGGAGGCAGATTGACTCCCTGATGGTGAAGACCCATCTCAAGACCCGAGGAAGGACATGCAACGCCCAGAAATTCTCTTGCACTCCTTGGGTGCAACATTCATCAATCTGCTGGGTCGTTTGGGTGCCGCCTTCATCATCTCTTTAGACGGGCGTAGTTAAAATGTGACTTTAACGTTGCTGCTCGATTTTAGTTGTGAAATAATTGTGCTAATTTTCTTAACGTGCCAAATAGAGAGACCTTCGAGCAAACACATAGCACTGGTATATTCGAAACTCTCTACTTTCTTCCAAAGATGTCAAGCTCTTGGTAGCAACTATTGGTTGGTTTCTATTTGGCTTTTAGCAGATAGAACTTCACACGGGATCTGATCTTCTTATTATTACGAATAATAACCGGCTTCCAACCAACTGCATTATGGTAGGATCCTGAGAAGGATCCTGGTTATTTCAACCATCGGGTGCTGGCCGGGTTGGAGCTGTATTTTTATGGTTGGAAATAATCTAAGGATAGGTACAGAACGTGGACGTACTCATCAACTGAGGAAGGAAAACAAAAAGGGAACATGGTATATATTTATCCTATAGAATAGGATATTTTTACATAGTCCAAAGATATTCACGCTATTATTTTTAAGCTTCTGCCTTGTTGTAGCCAGACACTCCATGTTATTATGTAGTGGAAATTCTAATGAAGGAGGTGGCTTTAAATTTGAAACAGAACCAGAAGAACAAGAGGAGGGTCAGGGAAAGAAGATCTTATTCTGCGGGTGGAAAACTGTACAACAGGCAAAAATGGCCACCAAAACTGGGATTGTCCCACTGAATTTGGGGACACTTAATTTGGGGTGTTAATTTGTCCGCTCTGACTGTGTTTGCTTATAAATCAAAAGACCCTACTATAAACATGTATTAAAACCTGTTGTAAAATGTCCTGTGGGACATGGGAGGGCTGGAAGGAAGAGTTGGTCTCCCCTAAGACTTCACTGCTTGCGTGGTGGCATTTTCTTCTCAGGAGCTTTACAACCTTGGGTTCCCTGGTAGGTTTAAGGACCAGAAAGGAAGTATTTTAACCTGATTTCCTCTCAAAATACACAGATTTCTTCTAAAGTTTCAGTTCTCAAGAAAAACAATAGGAATACACGTATTTTGTAAGAAATGGATGTTTTGAGACATACATTGTCCTTCTTTTTCCTACCTTAGGAAGTCAGTTAGATGCTGTTATTAAATTTAGCCAGCACTGATGGACCCACCTTGCTCCATGATGCCGAAGCAGAATATTTATATTTAAATTCCTGTTCTGGTTCTACCATCGAAGTGCAAGCACCTCGGGAGAGAAGAAATCACAGTATCCATAATGAAAAAGCGTTTCCCGTGAAGGAAAAGCTTAAAAAGAAGATGGTACTTTATATTACATAAAGTATTTTAGGGTATAGGTTTTTAAATTAAGTAGCTGTGAAACACTTAACTTCAAATCTACTTAGCAATACACCAGTCATAATTTAAGCCTCACCAGATGCACTAATGATTCCTTCCTTAATGTGAGAAGTAATTCCATTTCCATGCAGGCTTTTTCCTAATCCTGTTCTGAGCAGAGACTGCCAATTGTTTTAAATTCGGGCGACTATTTCCTATGAAAGAATTAGCTGAGAATATTCAATACAGTTTCCTTAAGAGCTCAGTAAAATACAACTTCCTAACGTGGGGTAATTTGTATCGCGTTCCAGCGAGCATGAAAATTGACAGATTTGTATAAACCTATCAGGAGCAGCTCCTGGAAGTAAAAATAGATGTAATAGATGTTTTATAATAAGATCCAGGGCGGTATTCGCTTGATGTTGGATGTCCTCTATCGCAGACTGCCCTGACTTTGCCATCCTTCCCTTCTCTATCCCGTTGTTACCACTGGTTTGGTTTTAATTATACAGAGCTATTTCACCCTCGGCGCAGTGCTGAGGATGATACTGCTCTGCTCTTTATCTTTGAGGTGCGCTTCAGACATTTGTAGTATCTTTAAATTATTATAAAAAAATGCAAATAAAATGCGTGCGGATGTCATTTACTGTCACAAGTGACTGCCAGAGGTGGCTGTGTACTCTCTAAGCACCAAAACACAATGAATCATAGAATCATAGAATCATCCAGGTTGGAAGAGACCCTTGGGATCATCGAGTCCAACCATCTACCCTACACTACAAAGTTCTCCCCTATATCATATCCCCCAACACCACATCTAAACGGCTCTTAAACACATCCAGGGATGGTGACTCAACCCCCTCCCTGGGCAGCCTGTTCCAATGCCCGACCACTCTTTCTGTGAAAAATTCTTTCCTAATGTTCAGTCTAAACCTACCCTGCTGGAGCTTGAAGCCATTCCCTCTCGTTCTGTCATTAGTTACCTGTGAGAAGAGACCAGCACCAACCTCTCTACAGGGTCCTTTCAAGTAGTTGTAGAGAGTGATGAGGTCTCCCCTCGGCCTCCTCTTCCTCAGACTAAACAGTCCCAGCTCCTTCAACCGCTCTTCATAGGATTTGTTTTCCAGGCCCTTCACCAGCTTCGTTGCCCTCCTCTGCACTCGCTCCAGCACCTCCATATCTCTCTTGTATTGAGGTGCCCAAAACTGGACACAATACTCCAGGTGTGGCCTCACCAGTGCTGAGTACAGGGGCACAATCACCTCCCTACTTCTGCTGGTCACGCTATGTCTAATACAAGCCAGGATGCCGTTGGCTTTCTTGGCCACCTGGGCACACTGCCGGCTCATATTCAGCCGCTTGTCAATTAGAACCCCCAGGTCTCTTTCTTCCAGGCAGCTTTCCAGCCACACTTCCCCAAGCCTGTAGCAATGCACGGGGTTGTTGTGGCCCAAATGCAGAACCTGGCACTTGCCCTTGTTGAAACTCATGCCATTGATGTTGGCCCAATGATCCGATCTATCTAGGTCTCTCTGTAACGCAGAGCGTTACCTGCGGTGAGGGTAGGTTTTTCCTTTGCTTTGTTTCTGCTCTAGAAGTAAAATTACCAAAAGGTAAAGCCACGCACCGAAATGGCGTATTAGGGCAGGTATTCCATTTGTCACTTAAAACTGCAAATCAGCGTTTAATTCATTAACCTACTTAGAAACAGCTTTAATGATATTCAGCTTTTCTCCAGCCAGCCCACTCTAATATGTGTGATGCTTGGAAATGAAGTACTGGGTCCAGTGCTGCCCCTCTCCCCCAGTTCAAGAAGGACAGGGAACTACTGGAAAGAGTCCAGTGGAGGCTACAAAGATGATGAAGGGACTGGAGCATCTCTCTGCTGAGGAAAGGCTGAGAGACCTGGGGCTGTTCAGCCTGGAGAAGAGAAGACTGAGAGGGGACCTCATCAATATCTAAAGGGTGGGTGTCAGGAGGATGGGGCCAGACTCTTCTCAGTGGTGCCCGGTGACAGGACAAGGGGCAGTGGGCACAAACTGGAACATAAGAAGTTCCATCTCAACATGAGGAGGAACTTCTTTCCTTTGAGGGTGTCAGAGCCCTGGAAGAGGCTGCCCAGAAAGGTGGTGGACTCTCCTTCTCTGGAGACATTCAAACCCCACCAGGACACGTTCCTGTGCAACCTGCTCTAGGTGGACCTGCTTTGTCAGGGGGGTTGGACTGGATGATCTCCAGAGGTCCTTTCCAACTCCTGCCAGTCTGTGATTCTGTGAAGAGGAGAGTGTTTCCCTGAACAGCTCTGCTCTGCCATCTCATCACTGTGTCATCCCAAGAAAATTAGTAACAAGAAGGCGACTGATTACTTAAGGCTAAAGCTTTTCCTGTAGCTTCCTGTATTGGAATGTTTGCTATTTTCTAAGCAGGCAGATACCACTAGAGGCTGCCATACACCTCGCTAATTAGACACGCACATTTGACATTAAATGACTTTATGGGGCTAGAAACGCTATCCAATTTCCCTTTTTTTCCTACATCATCATCACAGCTCTTCACGTGCAGGGCTGTGTGAGCCCCTAAATTCACTTCTCCCCCTTAGATGACTTAAAGATGGCACGTAATTATGTCAGTGTCATATTTTATTGATTTCTGTGGCTGCCGTAGAGAGTTCAGTGGGATTCAGGGAATGATATGAGGAAAGAGGTTTCCGTCATCCTCCTAATGTTCACAGGAGTCAAGTGGAATTAGGGAAAAAGTTGTGTTTAAAAGGGATACAGGTCAGAGACTTGTGCGTGCTGTGCGGTGCGGTGTGTTCTACTTGACTGTCATAGAATCATAAAATCATAGAATGGTTAGAGTTGGAAGGGACCTTAAAGATCATCTGGTTCCAACCCCCCTGCCATGGGCAGGGACACCTCCCACTAGAGCAGGTTGCTCAAAGCCCCATCCAGCCTGGCCTTAAATGTGCAATGAGTCTCATGGAAGACATACTCCCATTACAAGAGGTAAAATGTATTCCTTTGGCTTTCATCGTAGTCTACTGTACGTGTTAGGAGAGCAAAGCATGAGACCTACAGTCGGTTGTAGTGGTTCTCCTGCTGCCTGGAAGAAGCAGAGATGGATAGGAACCCAACTTCTTCTCCACTCTGGTGAGAGCCCACCTGGAATACGGTGTCAAGCTCTGGAGTCCTCAACACAAGAAGGACATGGACCTGTTGGAACAAGTTCAGAGGAGGTCACAAAGATGCTGTGAGGGCTGGAGCCCCTCTGCTGTGAGGACAGGCTGAGAGAGTTGGGGGGGTTCAGCCTGGAGAAGAGAAGGCTCCAGGGAGACCTTAGAGTCCCTTCCAGTCCCTCAAGGGGCTCCAGGAAAGCTGAGGAGGGACTCTTGATCAGGGAGGGGAGCCATAGGATGAGGGGGAGGGTTTTAACCTGAAAGAGGGGAGATTGAGATGAGATCTGGGGAAGAACTTCTTTGCTGTGAGGGTGGTGAGAGCCTGGCCCAGGTTGCCCAGAGAAGCTGTGGCTGCCCCATCCCTGGAGGGGTTCAAAGCCAGGTTGGAGGGGGCTTGGAGCAACGTGGTCTGGTGGGAGGTGTCCCTGCCCATGGCAAGGGGGTTGGAACTGGATGATCTTTAAGGTCCCTTCCAACCCAAACCATTCTGGTCAGCCAGCCTTGAGGCTGATGGTGGTGAGTGCTGAAGGATATTGTGAAGGAGTGTGATGCTGGGCACTGGAGAAGTTCAATACTGGGTCTTAACTTTTATTGAAAATAGATTTATAATTAGTGTGTTTAAATATTGATGTGTCAGTAATGAAGGATCCCTGTGGTTCCCCAAGTCTGCCTTCCTTTATCTGAGAAGAGACTGAAACCCTCCTTTCTCTTTGTACTCAACAGTGTCTTCACCATTTTCTAGAGTCAATTATGTTTCATAAGCTACTAAGAAGAACTGCCATCCATTTTTTTATGTGCTGCAGTATTTGGGAAGTTTCACCTCCCAGCCATAAAACCATTTGTTTTAAAGTTTTCTAGTTAGTATTTTCTACTACTGTTCCCTCTTAGGGGATGGGATTTTCTTTAGTGAAAATATTCATGGCAGTTCTTTAAGAATAAGAGTACATGATCTGATCAACACCTAAAAATACTTCAAGGGTGGGTGTCAGGAGGATGGGGCCAGTCTTTTTGCAGTGGTGCCCAGGGACAGGACAAGAGGAAATGGGCACAAACTTGAATGTAGGAAGTTCCTTCTCAACATGAGGAGGAACTTCTTTCCTTTGAGGGTGGCAGAGCTCTGGAAGAGGCTGCCCAGAGAGGTGGTGGAGTGTCCTTCTCTGGAGACATTCCAACCCCACCTGGACACGTTCCTTTGGGACCTGCTCTGGGTGGCCCTGCTTTGGCAGGGGGTTGGACTGGATGATCTCCAGAGGTCACTTCCAACCTCATATGATTTTGTGATTCTGTAATTCTTTGTTTTGCTAAGTGGAGTTTTCAGAGCTTGAAATTATGTGTTAAAAGCAATGGTATCATCAACCAACCTGAAGAAGAGTGGATGAGGGAGAGGCTGTGCATGTTGTTTACGTGGATTTTAGTAAGGATTTTGATACAGTTTCCCACAGTGTTCTCCTGGAGAACCTGGCTGCCCATGGCTTGGATGGGAGTACTCTTTGCTGGGTAAAAAACTGGCTGGAGGCCGAGCCCAGACAGTGGTGGTGAATGGAGTTAAATCCAGTTGGCGGCCGGTCACGAGTGGTGTCCCCCAGGGCTCAGTATTGGGGCTGGTTCTCTTTAACATCTTTATCAATGATCTGGATGAGGGAATCGAGTGCACCCTCAGTCAGTTTGCAGAGGACATCAGGTTGGGTGGGAGTGTCACCTGCTTGAGGGTAGAAAGGCTTTGCAGAGGGATGTGGAGAGTCTGGCTGGATGGGCTGAGGCCAACGGGATGAGGTTCAACAAGACCCAGTGCCGGGTCCTGCACTTGGGTCACACCAACCCCATGCAGTGATACAGGCCTGGGGCAGAGTGGTTGGAGCTGCCCGTAAGAAAAAGGAGCTGGGGGTAGTAGTAGATGAGTAGATGATCTCCAGAGGTCCCTTCCAATCCCATATCATCCTGTGATTCTGTGATTATCCAAGAATGGGTTTTAATCAAGTGGTTGATTTTTTTCTTGCAAAGTTTTCCTTTTTCGGTCATCTTTATAGAATTTCACGTCTTTGTAATATCCCCCGTGTTATTTGATGGAGTGGATAATATTTTCCTGACTTTCTCCCTAGCTTTTTATAGGCTGTGAGGAGTCAGGTGAATTGTTATTGTTGTCAATTTTCATACTGTATTGCACTTAAAAGAAGAAAATTTATTACTTCCCTCTGCTTTCCCCTAGATTATTTCAGTTGTTGCTTTTATACGTTAGGGATAAGGGGGAAACTAATCAAATTTTTCACATTTTGCTGTGTTTGGCAGAACGATGATGACTCTAATACGTGTGTTAATTACTTCTGCTACCATGGTTTTTTTTCCCTGGCCTATAATTATTTCTTGAAAATATTTTTTTATTTCTTTTATATGTTTGGGATGAGGTTTAATAAGGCCAAGTGCCGGGTTCTGCATTTCGGCCACAACAACTCCAAGCAACGCTACAGGCTTGGGGAAGAGTGGCTGGAAAGCTGCCCGGCAGAAAAGGACCTGAGAGTGTTAGTGGACAGCCAGCTTAACATGAGCCAGCAGTGTGCCCAGGTGGCCAAGAAGGCCAACAGCATCCTGGCTTGTATCAGGAGTAGCGTGGCCAGCAGGAGCAGGGCAGTGATGGTGCCTCTGTACTGGGCACTGGTGAGGCCTCACCTCGAGTGCTGTGTTCAGTTCTGGGCCCCTCACTCCAGGAAGGACATTGAAGTGCTGGAGCGTGTCCAGAGGAGAGCCACCAAGCTGGTGAGGGGTCTGGAGAACAAGTCATATGAGGAGAGGCTGAGGGAACTGGGCATGTTTAGTTTGGAGAAGAGGAGGCTGAGGGGAGACCTCATTGCCCTCTACAACTACCTGAAAGGAAACTGTAGAGAGGCGGGGGTTGGCCTCTTCTCCCAAGGGAATAACGACAGGACCAGAGGAAATGGTATGAAGCTGCGGCAGGGGAGGTTTAGATTAGATATTAGGAAGAATTACTTTACTGAAAGAGTGGTCAAGCACTGGAACAGCCTGCCCAGGGAGGTGGTGGAGTCACCATCCCTGGAGGTATTTAAGAAACGTGTAGACGTGGCTCTTCAGGGCATGCTCTAGTTGCCCGGGATTGTTGGTTTGTGTTGGGGTGTTGTGTGTGAGGTTCTGGGTGTGGGGTTTAGTTGGTGGGTACTTTTTTTTTTTTTTTTTTTTTTTTTTGGGGGGGGGGGATTTGTTGTTTGTTTGGTTTTGTGTGTTGTGTTTTTGTTTGTGGTTTTTTTTTGTTTGTTTTTTTTTTTTTTTAATGTGGTTGGACTCGATGATCTCAAAGGTCCCTTCCAACCACTAAGATTCTGTGATTCTGTGATTCTGTATTAGTGAAATGTTTTCGAACCTCAACTTTCCTCAACAAGGATCTCTGTGTATAGAGCAGAAGACATTTTGAGTTTGCCAGGCGTTTGTTTGCTTATTACAAATAATCAAATATATGTATTCAGCAAAGAAGAAGAAGGTTTATGCAGCAGCGAGACGTGAGATCTGACCTGCTTATTAGGGGCCACGTTCACCTGAAAAATCACAACTTTTTCCTGCGTGAACGTGGTGAAATTAAAATTTACCAATTGCTTTGTAAAATTGTTGACCCGTGACAATAACGAGATGTAATCGCTGGCTGGAAACTCGTTAGGCTGCTCGGGTAGGAAGATAAACAAATTTCTCTCCCAACTGGCTTTACGTTCTGAATATTCTGCTTTTCCTACCTATTTTTTTCCTTGCTTCGATATCCAAGGTCCTTTCGGGAAAGCTCTTTGACATACAGCTTCCTCTTTCAGCGGAGAAGAGCGGTGGGACAGTTGGTACAGAAAACCCAGTGAAATGGGGAGTTCCCCAAATCGAAGGCACTTCTTAAGGTGAAAAAACTTGAAATAAAACAACCCCAAAAGCCAGGTTGCTGCGTGAGTGCTTCAAAGCTGTTTGCTTTCTAATTTAATTCTCATTTCAAAACTTAAGTATGGGAACAGAAGAGTTCCTTCTCCTGCTGGAATTGTGATTTTTAAATGGTGAAATTTTAGCTTCGTTGCCTAATTAGGCGAGTAGAGTGTGCGATAGTTGTGTTAAACCCATCTTTTTGGCTTCTTTCTTGCAGCAGGGGAATGAGTGGTGTTAAATAAGAGCCATTTTTTGGACAGAAAATATCCTAAAATTGTTCCAAATTTAGGAGTTGGAACCCTTTGACCCTCTGAAACCTTCGGTTGGAAAAGTCTCATATTGGAAATGGCAACGTTCAGATAAAAAAGCAGGATAATGCAAGTAAGATGTCAGTGATAGAGCTATAGAATAAGAGCCAACATATACCTTTATTACCGCAGAATATGAAAACGAATTCCTTCTTCCTTTATTACTTCTCCCTCGGTGCTGTCGTAACAAGGGATTCCTGTTGCTTAGGGCGGGTCGGCTCCGAGGATGCTTTGAAACACGCGGGTTTGCATCGCACCGCGCGCACCGGCCGGGCTTCAACGCCGCCGTAAGAACGATCAATAGGCACGTCTTTTATATTCTGGGTTCAAATCTTAATTGGACCGTTAAATTAAATCTCCGTTTACCGATCTCTTAATCGTAACAGAGGAGTGTTCGTAATGGCAAACCCCAGAGAAAAGCGGCGGCTGCTGCTGCTTTCACACCGGTGTTCGTCGAGAGATTTCCTGAGTCAATTTATATAATAATAAAAGATTAAGCTCTGAAAGAGGTTCTTAAAATTAATATCCTGTGGCCAGAGTTGTTAAATACTGAACCCTCTGAGCATCGGCTTGTCTTTTCTTTTTTTATAACCAAAGAAAGGAAAAAAGAAAAGAACTGAGGGTAATGACCAGTTTCACTGACCCGGTGATGTCTGCAGGTGTTGGGAGGAGCAAAGTCACAAATCCCTCTTTCTGATGGTGACATATAAATATCTTATATAATATCTTATATATATAAATATAAGAAAGGAAACATCACACCCATTTTTAAAAAGGGTAGAAAGGAGGACCCTGGGAACTACCGACCTGTCAGCCTCACCTCTGTGCCTGGGAAGATGATGGAGCAGATCCTTCTGGACGCCATGCTTGGGCACATGGAGGACAGGGGGATGATTCAGGACAGCCAACATGGCTTTACTAGGGGCAAGTCCTGCCTGACTAACCTAGTGGCCTTCTATGATGAAGTGACTAGGTCAGTAGACAAGGGGCGACCTATGGATGTAATCTATCTGGACTTCTGTAAGGCCTTTGACACGGTTCCTCACAACATCCTGCTTGCCAAATTGGAGGGATACGGATTTGATGGGTGGACGGTTCGGTGGATAAGGAATTGGCTGAATGGTCGCACCCAGAGGGTGGTACTCAGTGGCTTTAAGTCCAGATGGAGAGCAGTGACAAGCGGTGTCCCTCAAGGGTCCGTGCTGGGACCAGTACTGTTTAACATTTTTATCAAAGACATAGACAGAGGGATTGAGAGCACCATCAGCAAGTTTGCAGATGACACCAAGCTGTGTGGTGGTGTCGATACACCAGAGGGACGGGATGTCATTCAGAGGGACCTGGACAGGCTGGAGAGGTGGGCCCAGTTGAACCTCATGAGGTTTAACAAAAGCAAGTGCAGGATTCTGTATCTGGGAAGAAACAATCCTCAGTATAAATACAGACTGGGGGATGAGGTGTTAGAAAGCAGCCCTGAGGAAAGGGACTTGGGGGTGCTGATGGACGAGAAGATGGACATGAGCAGGCAATGGGCTCTCGCAGCCCAGAAGGCCAATCACATCCTGGGCTGCATCAAAAGAAGTGTTGCCAGCAGATCCAGAGAGGTGATTCTGCCACTTTGCTCTGGTGAGACCTCACCTGGAGCACTGTGTGCAGGTCTGGAGCCCTCAATATAGAAAGGACATGGACCTGATGGAGCGGGTCCAGAGGAGGGCCACCAAAATGATCGGGGGCTGGAGCACCTCTGCTATGAGGACAGGCTGAGGGAGCTGGGGCTGTTCAGCTTGGAGAAGAGGAGGCTCCGGGGAGACCTCAGAGCAGCCTTCCAGTACCTGAGGGGGGCCTACAGGAAGGCTGGGGAGGGTCTGTTTACAAAGGCCTGCAGTGACAGGACGAGGGGCAATGGTTTGAAGTTGGAGAAGGGGAGATTTAGACTGGATATTAGGAACAAGTTCTTTACCATGAGGGTGGTGGAACACTGGAACAGGTTGCCCAGGGAGGTGGTTGAGGCCCCTTCCCTTGAGATATTCAAGGTGAAGCTCGACGAGGCCCTGGGCAACCTGGTCTAGTTGGGGGTGTCCCTGCTGACTGCGGGGGGGGTCAGACTAGATGACCTTTGGAGGTCCCTTCCGGCCTGGACCAATCTATGAATCTATGAATCTATCTCCAGTCTGAGCGTTTCAAGAGTAATAGGTAATTTTTTCCCCTCTTTTGCATCACTGGGAATTGTAGTTGTGCCGGAAGGGAATTACTTTAATGAAAGCGATTGCGAAAATATGACTATTTTCTGAGTTTTCTGAACAAGAGAAGGTTTTAATGTCAGGCTGATGTTGGATTTCGTTGGCCGTGCTCCTAGTGTGGATCACGAGCGTTCAGGATGTCCCGCAGCCCAACACTCCCGATTCCGTACTTCAGGGGGACCTGTTGACGCAAACAGTGGCTTTTGCTAATTCCCGTTCCTGAATATTTTCATGCAAACATCATGTCGCTGAGAGAAACAAGGAAAAAGCATCTTTCTGTGGCTTCGACTTCGGGTCAATTATCTGCAGCTCAACCAACTTGTTTGATTTTTGGTGTTTGCTTTCAAGAACTAAAAAATGACCTGTTCATCTCAGCAAACTTTCGTTGCCATGTGGCTGGGGAATTTGTTACTTCGACATACTTGTGTTGATTTTTTTCCCCATATCCTTTGCTTTGGTGGCATTTACCATGTGCTGTAGGTCTTAGATTTTAGAAATAAATTCTCTTCAGTATGGAAGGCCACAGAACTGACGAGTTGATGTTACCTCAAAAGGAAGAATTAAAAACCTCCAAGACATTCCAGTGCTTCGTAACTGTGAAATAGTTTTGTAGCATTTTAATTTAGAGGAGAAAACTTTTATTATCTAAGAGAAGGCTCCGGGGAGAACTTATAGCAGCTTTCCAGTAACTGAAGGGGGCCTACAGGAAAGCTGGAGGGGGGTTTTTCACAAGGACATGTAGTGATAGGATGAGGGATAATGGCTTCAAACTGAAAGAGGGGAGATTGAGATGAGAGCTTCTTTGCTGTGAGGGTGGTGAGACCCTGGCCCAGGTTGCTCCGAGAAGCTGTGGCTGCCCCATCCCTGGAGGGGTTCAAGGCCAGGTTGGAGGGGGCTTTGATCAACGTGGTCTGGTAGGAGGAGGGCAGGGTGGTTGGAACTGGATGATCTTTAAGGCACCTTCCAACCCAAACCATTCTGTGATATAAAATGATATCCTATTTCTGAGACGCTGCTTTATAATGAGATTTTTTTAACCCCTATGTAGTGTAGTATGTTACAGAAGTGATAGTGACATTTTTATTAGATGTGAAATTTTAATAGAAGTCCAAGTGGAGTGAAAAGTAGTGATTTTTCAGGAAAAGGTTATTCTCGTGTTCAGGCCGTGTTTGAAAGAGGACGTTGTGGGAGTGGAAGATCAAACAGCTCCAAGCCACTGAGTCTTTGATTTTAACCTGTAGCCTCCTAAGAGTGGAGGTTGTGTGCACAGCGGGATACCTGGAGAGGTTTTTGAGTCAACTGGTCAACCTTGGGTAGCTTTGGCTTCCTCTTTCATGAGCTCTTCACAGAGTGAAGTCTATTTCCAGATGCTTTTTGTGCTCTTCATCCTCCACGCTGTCACCGTTACTACTTACACATACAGAGGTTCCCCAATCCGTGGAGTGGCTTTTGTTGGGAGCCAGAAGCAATTTATAAAGATCTCGATAGCGTTAAATAAAAGAAACATATGCTGGCCTTATTAGTAGCTTGTTGACCTAGATAAGCTGTGGGGAAGCTTATAAGCTGATCAGTCATTCCAAAATTGGGAGGTGTCATCGCAATTAGTAGGAAAGGCTGTGACAAAAGGGGGGAGACAACAAGGGAAAAGAGAGTATTAGCAGCAAATGTCCTCTTGCTGGTATGACTTAGCAATGTAAATATAATGAAGTTAATTTTTAAATGAGTGAAGCATCTTTTGTTACTGTGCATTGAGTGTAGTTGTCGTCAAACGTATTAAAATGCTGCTTGAGCTGGATCCACAGAAAGAGGAGTTCTCCATGGGGGCTCGCCTGGTTTTGCCTGTCTGTAACATATGGAGGTGAGGTTTTAGGCTGATATCAGCTGTTTCCAACATGGAAATATCATTGAACTTGGTTTAAGCCCGGTTGAACCTGCTGGGGATTCCGAGTAGGCACCTGATGGGGACAGTAATACCCTGGTCCCCCATCTGGCATGAGCAGTCGAATGCCCCACGTGCCATTAGAAGTGGTCAGAGCCCGGGACACTCAAGCTCACGAATTATGGAGATTTCCCAGATGGACAGACTCACGGCTTTGTTTTGAGAGAGATTGGATCAGTGTGAACCACGGAGGGGTCTTGGACAAACTGTTGCTTCCCTCTGTCTCATGGTCTTCTCACACGAAGCAGAGTGGTGGCACTGTGTTATCTTCCGCTCTCCGTATCGTGGCACAGGACTCCTTAAAAATACCATTTTTTGATTGCTGACCTGGCTTAAAAAGGTTTTTAATATCTAAATATATGCCACTCTAAAAGCTCAGCTTTGGACAAGATGGTCCTCTCTTCCCTTGGCCACTTTGTGTGTGTCTGTTGACTTGGACGACAACACTTTGGGGGGAAGATCATTAACGATGTCTCGTTAGTCTTCTGCCGTCCAGGAAATTGTGCGGTACAGAACGAGTGATTAAATGAACGTGATGCAAATTAGCACAGAATCAGGCCTTAGAACTGAAGTTTATTGAAGTCTTGTTACCTATCTCAGGGAATCTAGAGCATCACAAAGATACTTCCACGCAACGGAGAGCTGCAGTTTGGGGGTTAGAAGGTCCCGTTGTCCCATCTTTAATTATCATGAATGGCCCGTTCAAATTTATTGTTCCACATGAACTCTTTGGAAACAGTACGGTTTGATTAGAGTCTTTGAATTGGGGAACTAAACTTTTAATTTTTTGGTGGAGCCTTCCAGCTTTTAAAACTGTCGATCTTACAAATCCGTTATGATGGAGAGGAGGAAATATTTTGGGAAACCTGTCGAGAAATAACTCTTTTTGTGATGACGTCGTTTTACAGATGAATTTGCAGAGTAGGCTGAGGTTCTGAGTTGTGCCATTTAAATTTTCTGCATGTTTAACAGTGAAGAGAAGCCAAAATGAGAAAGTTAGCGGCATTATTCCAGTCTCGCCAGTTTGATTTCTTCTAGCTGGCCTGCAAAAAAAGGTAATTCCCAGTAAAATGCTTACTGGGTTGTATCCCACTGCATTATTAGGGATTTGGGCATCTAATAGACACTACGCTGAAGAATCTTATGGGTTTTTGCATTTTAAAAAGTCTTTTTTATAGCAATAAATTGTCCTGCCTAAGATTTTCTGAGATTTTAAAAAAACAAGGGGATTCTAATAGTCTTTTAGAAACTATTATTTGCTCTTCTAGTGGAATCCTAGAAGCTGGGGTGATTGGGTGATTGTGGTGAAATCCAGTTGGCGGCCGGTCACCAGTGGTGTCCCTCAGGGCTCAGTTTTGGGGCCGGTCTTGTTTAATATCTTTATTGATGATCTGGATGAGGGGATTGAGTGCACCCTCAGTAAGTTTGTAGAGGACACCAAAGTAGGTGGGAGTGTTGATCTGCTTGAGGGTCGGAAGGTTCTACAGAGGGATCTGGACAGGTTGGATCAATGGGCCACGGCCAATGGGATGAGGTTCAATCAGGCCAAGTGCTGGGTCCTGCGTTTTGGTCACAACAACCCCAGGCAACGCTACAGGCTCGAGGAAGAGTGGCTGGAAAGCTGCCCGGCAGAAAAGGACCTGGGGGTGTTGGTGGACAGGCGGCTTAACATGAGTCAGCGGTGTGCCCAGGTGGCCAAGAAGGCCAACGGCATCCTGGCCTGTATCAGGAACAGCGTGGCCAGCAGGAGTAGGGCAGTGATGGTGCCTCTGGACTGGGCACTGGTGAGGCCTCACCTCGAGTGCTGTGTTCAGTTTTGGGCCCCTCACTACAGGAAGGACATGGAGCTGCTGGAGCGTGTCCAGAGGAGAGCCACCAAGCTGGTGAGGGGTCTAGAGAACAAGTCCTATGAGGAGAGGCTGAGGGAACTGGGCATGTTTAGTTTGGAGAAGAGGAGGCTTAGGGGGGACCTCATTGCCCTCTACAACTCCCTGAGAGGAGGTTGTAGAGAGGTGGGTGTTGGCCTCTTCTCCCAAGGGAATAATGACAGGAGCAGAGGAGATGGTCTGAAGTTGTGGCAGGGGAGGTTTAGATTAGATATCAGGAAGAATTACTTTACTGAGAGAGTGGTCAGGCGCTGGAACAGCCTGCCCAGGGAGGTGGTGGAGTCTCCATCCCTGGAGGTATTTAAGGAACGTGTAGACGTGGCTCTTCAGGGCATGCTCTAGTGCCCGAGATTGTTGGGTTGGTTTTTTTTGTGTGTGTGTATGGTTGGACTCGATGATCTCAAAGGTCCCTTCCAACCTTGAAGTTTCTGTGATTCTGTGAAGCTGCAGTCTTGTCTTCTCCGTTTGTTTTGAAGGGAACGCATTTATAGGACAGAAATAAAGAGGTGACTCAAGATACATCACTTGCTTGAACCTGTCTTTTTTATCTTCGGTTGCAGGGTATTTGGCTCATTAACCGCTTTATTCAGATACAGTGCGTACTCTTTTGAGCATCCCATTTCCTTTTTAGAAGTTTGCGCTTTGGAAAAAAAACCCGTGGACTGTGTTCTAAAGAAATGAATGAGTAATGAACATACAAGGATTTCTCTTGACAGGTTAAAATTGTGTTATGGCTGTAAGGAAGCATTAGTACGAAATTAAAATATAGCATTGATTATAAATTATTTTCTTTTCTTGTCAGGGTGTTGCTTATTTCACATTTTAACTGCGGCCATTACGTATATTTATTTAACAGTGCCAGGCTGAGAGAGTTGGGGTTCTTCAGCCTGGAGAAGAGAAGGCTCTGGGAGACCTTAGAGCCCCTTCCAGTCCCTCAAGGGGCTCCAGGAAAGCTGGGGAGGGACTCCTGATCAGGGAGGGGAGCCATAGGATGAGGGGGAATGGTTTTAAACTGAAAGAGGGGAGATTGAGTTGAGATGTCAGGAAGAACTTCTTTGCTGTGAGGGTGGTGAGACCCTGGCCCAGGTTGCCCAGAGAAGCTGTGGCTGCCCCATCCCTGGAGGTGTTGAAGGCCAGGTTGGATGGGGCTTTGATCAACCTGGTCTGGTGGGAGGTGTCCCTGCCCATGGCAGGGGTTTGGAACTGGATGATCTTTAAGGTCCCTTCCAGCCGAAACCATTCTATGATTTTTTTTCTAGCTTTGCTGTTCAGTGAACTGATTTTTATCTCCAGGAGTGTGAAGCCAGGGTAGGTATGAGCATCTATGAGGAAGGAAGCAGAGCAGTTACTGATAACACCCAACCGAACCATGTCGGTGCCCTCCAAATGTGCTCCTGAAAACCTTCCTTTCCACCACACGTGGAGGTTTTGAGTTCATTCAGACCCCACGCTTAAGCCAGGATTTTCAAACAGGCTTTCTAACTCATTTTAGGAACACAACGTAACAGTTTATGAAATTTCGGAGTCTCTTAAGTATTTGAGCTCAGGTATTTCCCACCGCCACGTGCTTTCACCGTAGTTTGCGTGGCTCACAAAGGCACTTTGAAACTTCCGATGCTTTTAAATGGAGGGTGAAGCTATAGGTACAGAAGAAAGAATCAGGATTTAACAACTTTAATGTGCACCGGGTCTTTATAACTGTTGAATGACTCAACCTTTTTAATGGTAATGGCCTTCAGCAAGTTTAGGAAAGAACAGGCTTTTAGGTAAAGTAAATACACTTAGTTCTGCAATGAATAAATAAATTTGCTGTGAAGTTGTGCAGAGACATGTTTCTGTAACCCGTTAATTGTGCTCTCGGGTCCACGAGTAGATCTTTCTCCAACTACCACGATTTATAGGGGCTCGGATGGGATGGATCCCGCTGGGGAACGGGGCGAGGGCTCTGCTTTCTCTCATGGAGCTCTGGTCGTTGTCTCCCCACGGAGGATTTCCAGGTTCTTGCAGACCGAGATGCAAATGTCCGCGTTAATGCGGGTGTCGTTGGCATCTCCTGTAATCCCGTGCAGAGCCCCTGAATTATCACGAGTGTCTAGCCAAAGGATAAAAGCACAGGAGGCTTCAGAAGCGACATTCCCATGGTAGCATCTCTTAAGCTGCCAGGGATATGTGCCTCCTGAGTAACTGGTGCATCTGGGTGATTAAAGCCTCCGCTCCGCGTCTGAAACGTCAGTTCTGAATAGACACCGCCTCCCAGCTCTTTCATGGCTTTTTTATTTCTGATGGGTCATCAGCGGCTTGTGTCTGCTTCTAATATTCTTTCCTGTGAGGGTGGTGAGACCCTGGCCCAGGTTGCCCAGGAAAGCTGTGGCTGCCCCATCCCTGGAGGGGTTCAAGGCCAGGTTGGATGGGTCTTTGAGCAACGTGGTCTGGCGGGAGGTGTCCCTGCCCAGGGCAGGGGGGTTGGAACTAGTTGGAACCCAAACCATTCTGTGATTCTAATATACAGATCCCTGTGTTCTTTTTGATAGAACTTCATCTCTACAGGGGGAATTTGGCCTTTCTATAGATGAATCTTATATATTTATCATTTGATTTTTCAGGCTATCAGACATCTCCAGAACTTGTTTGGTTTTCATTTCCTTGCCCTCCTTTACTATAAATCGAATCATAGAATGGTTAGAGGTGGAAGGGACCCTAAAGACCATCCAGTCCCAACCCCTGCCCTGGGCAGGGACACCTCGCACCAGAGCAGGTTGCTCAAAGCCCCGTCCAATCATCTGTGTAGTATTTTAGTGAGTGTAGAATGTATTTTGGATGGGTTTGACTTTGGGAACGTAAGACTAATGGCTAATAGGACTTCCTAGAACACAAGTTATCTTACATGAACAGTGGTAAAATATTCATAGCACATCACGACATTCTCCCTGCAGGTACACAGGTAATTTGGGGTGCTGACTAACGCGTACCAGTTTAATTAACTTATACTTTTATTGTGTTGTTTTTTTTTTTTTAAAGAGCCTTTCCTATTGGCTTTCCCGGAGAGTCATGTTGTAGCGTAACTCCCTTTTGAAAGTAGAGCGATTAAGTCTTCAAACTCAGCAAAAGATGTTATTTGCTGTGCATTTTTCAAATTCTGCCGCGGAAACAATATGACCTAAATATTTAATCAGGCTTAGCAGAATTGGCTTTTTTTTTTTTTATCGCTGTAGATTAATCTAGTTTCTCCGAGCTAATACATGTGGCATGTGTGTCTTCAGGACCTTCCTTTTTTTTCGCAATAACCTTAAAGATTTATAGCCTTCATAAAATCTGGCAGGCACCAAGAGGAAGATTATGTGTTACAATTATTTAACCATTAGCACTGGGAATTTTTCTTCTGAATCCTGTATACGCTGTTTTAGACCAGGTTTTCTTTATAGAGGGGTTGGTAAATACCGTAGTTAGACCGTTTTTTTATTCCCTGCCCTATTTGCTTCATTTTTCTGTTGTTAAAAAGAAGTTGGCCCGATGCTGTTTATGTTTTTGTCTTTGATAGATGTACTTTAAAATTGCAGTTGAGTTCAGTAGAGAAAATATCAACTTTCTGGTTTAAATAAATAAGGGCTTAAGTGGCTTTGCGTGTTTTGCTTAGTGCTGTCGCCTTGTTCCAAGTCTGTCCTTAAAATTCTGGACGAAAAAATTAATGTGAGCGTAACATGAATTTCAGCACTTCTTATTTTTTAACTCTTATTTTTGCTAAGTGTTTCCTCCGAGGCTGTAGTCTTGTGTACACCCCTGGGATTATGTGGAGTTTGAGCTGAAAATTGGAAGGGATGTGATCCCTTAAACCAAAACAATTGCAATGACCATTTAGGACACGGAATTTTCTTCAGATGAACAGGAGAAAGAGCAGGTTTGGAAGAATCTTTAGCAAAGTCTAAATTGTTTGTTGGTTTTCATTATCTGGGTGTTTCACACAAGGTCCTCGGAGGGCTTCCAGATGATCAGGGAGAGTCAGGAAAGCTGCAGGAAGCCATGGCATCCATTGGCCTGGGATGTCAATGTCACACGTCACAGCTAACTGCCATCTCCCCAGTGGCTCTCAACGTCGAACTCCCGTTGATTTTAAACTGTCTTTAATGGAAACTTTTTACCTTCATCAAATCTGCACTAAATTGCAAGTAAATATAAATACATTGGGTTAATTCTTGTATGTATATAAAAATTACATGTTTCCCCTACGTGTGCCTGGGCATCAGGCAGTGAAGAGCGTATACGAGAAGGATCTTTGTCCTCTCTGAGGGCAGAGTGATGATGGTGTCCTGGTGGACAACAAGTTGCTCAGGAGCCAGCAATGTGCTCTTGTGGCCAAGAAGGCCAATGGCATCCTGGGGTCCATCAAGAAGAGCATGGCCAGCAGGTGGAGGGAGGTCATCCTCCCTCTCTGCTCTGCCCTGGGGAGGCCCCATCTGGAGCACTGGGTCCAGTTCTGGGCTCCCCAGTTCAAGAAGGACAGGGAACTGCTGGAGAGGGTACGACAGAGGGCTACAAAGATGCTGAGGGGCCTGGAGCATCTCTCTGATGAGGAAAGGCTGAGAGACCTGGGGCTGTCCAGCCTGGAGAAGAGAAGACTGAGAGGGGACCTCATCAATGCTGAGAAATATCTAAAGGGTGGGGAGCAAGAGGATGGGGCCAGACTCTTCTCAGTGGTGCCTGGTGATAGGACAAGGGGCAATGGGCACAAACTGGAACATGGGAAATTCCATCTGAACACGAGGAGGAACTTCTTTCCTTTGAGGGTGGCAGAGCCTTGGGAGAGGCTGTCCAGAGAGGGTGTTGAGTCTCCGTCTCTGGAGACGTTCAAACCCCGCCTGGATGTGTTTCTGTCCAACCCGCTCTGGGTGACGCTGCTTTGGCAGAGGGCTGGACTAGATGATCTCCAGAGATCCCTTCCAACCCCTACCATTCTGTGATTTTAAGTACTGCTGGTTCAGACAAATCTAAAAAGCTCTTGGGAAGAGAGGACCAGGGCTCCACGCTTACAGGAGGTTGGTATAAGCAGGTAACAGCATTCTCAGAACAGTCAAGTCCAGGCGTTCACCTCTGAAGATTTATGAGAACAGGCTGTCCTTGCAGGGTGGCAATGGGAAGGATGACTCTAGAAGTTGGGGAGAGTTACAAGGAAGAGCAATTTCCCTCTTGAGCAATTTTTTTTTTTTTCTTTTCCAAAAAGAATTTGTTATTGTGGATTTTTTCTTTTTGTCTCATTTGCCCAGCTAATACTGAATCCTCCTCCCTACCTTCTGATTTTATACCAGTTGCTGGGCAAGATCAGGCAATACCAGGATCAGGGAAGAAAACATATTCACAGATGCCAGAAAGATGAGTAGAAAGAATTCTCAAGTAGCAGGTAGTTTACAGGCCTCTTCAGAGACGTCAGGTTCTCTGTGCTGTCTTTCATAGAATCATAGACTGGTTTGGGTTGGAAGTGACCTTAAAGATCATCTAGTTCCAACCCCCCTGCCCTGGGCAGGGACGCCTTCCACCAGACCAGGTTGCTAAAAGCCCCCTCCACCCTGGCCTTGAACCCCTCCAGGGATGGGGCAGCCACAGCTTTCCTGGGCAACCTGGGCCAGGGTCTCACCACCCTCACAGCAAAGAAGTTCTTCCCCAGATCTCATCTCAATCTCCCCTCTTTCAGTTTAAAATTGTTCCCCTTCGTCCTATGGCTCCCCTCCCTGATCAAGAGTCCCTCCCCTTTTCTCCTGTAGGTCCCCTTGAGGGACTGGAAGGGGCTCTAAGGTCTCCCTGGAGCCTTCTCTTCTCCAGGCTGAACCCCCCCAACTCTCTCATCCTGTCCTCACAGCAGAGGGCCTTCAGCCCTCGGAGCATTTTCGTTTGCTCATCCAGTTTGTTAGTTAAGCCCTAAATGGGGTCATCATGCTTTGGGGATCAAGTCTTGCTCTTCCTATCCTTGGAGAGCATTGACAAGGGTCAAAGATAAGCGATAACTGAAGGCTCTCTCTCAATTTCTTGACAAAAGTTTATCAAGATTGAATGGCTGGAATGAGACCTCCAGGGGTTTGAAATAAGGTGCAGTATTCTAGTAAAAAGGCTGATAAAATATACTCAATGGGAATCGTGCACTATTAAAAGTTTAAATCTTCTAAGCGGCATCATTCTCAAAGATGCTCTTTAATCTGGATCTGGCAAAAAATCTGTGGTCTCTGTGGGTAGCTGGAAGGGCAGGCTCATGTGTTGAGGGTTCCTCTCTATGGAGGATCCTGTAAATACCGTTCTTTATCTTCTCCATCCTTGGCCCGTGGAATGAAGAGAACAGCCTGTGGTTCTCAAAACATGCTGTGATTAAAAAAAAAGGCCTGATGGCTTAAGAAATTGCCTCCTTGCAGCAGCTGCTTCTCCTGAAGCTAGTATATCTGCAGATGAAGTGCCCAAAGTGACTGTCCTCAACTTGCAGAGCAAAGGTAGGTGGCTGACATGAACCCGGTAGTGAATTGTATTTAAACTAAAGCAGTCAAAACCACTGGTTTTGATAAATTCTTAGGCTTGGAGCACCACTGATCGTCCCAAGGCTCAGCCGTTGGTGACACTCTTTTCTGTCCTGTTCTTTGCCCAAGGGACATGAATAATTTGGTCTCCTTAAAGAGTGTTTTAGCCACACGTGTCCAATAAAGGGATTATAGAGGTGTGTCCATATATATATATATATGTATCTCACTGCTTGTGAAATGCAAACAGTTGGGGTAGATAGCCCATTGGCCAAGTTTCAACCCGTGAAGCTATGAACCAATTTGTTTTTTTTTAATTTGTAAGGAGGTCGCAGCCTGGAGTTCAGGTGTTCGTTGCTTAAGGCTGCAGTAGGGACCGCAAACGCTCCGGTTAGAAGTATCTCGATGCTTATGAAGAGCTGCCTTATTTATTTCAAAGTGTATTAAGCTGCATAAGGTGCTCTCTGGAGGACTTGCCACACTCTATACTCTGGGCAGAGTTTCCCTGGGAGCTGGGCTATCACACATGTATTAGGATCATAGAATTGTCCAGGTTGGAAGGGACCTTTGAGATCATCAAATCCAACCATCAACCCAACACTAACAAAAACCGCCACTAACCCATGTCCCTCAGCACCACGTCTGCCCGGCTTTTAAATACCTCCAGGGATGGTGACTCCACCACTTCCCCGGGCAGCCTCTTCCAAGGCTTGACAACCCTTTTGGGGAAGAAATTTTTCCCAATATCCATCCTAAACCTCCCCTGGTGCAACTTGAGGCTGTTTCCTCTTGTCCTATGGCCTGTTCCTTGGGAGAAGAGACCGACCTCCCCTGGCTACACCCTCCTTTCAGGGAGTTGGAGAGAGCGAGAAGGTCTCCCCTCAGCCTCCTTCTCTCGAGGCTGAACACCCCCAGCTCCCTCACCCGCTCCTCACAAGACCCGTGCTCTATTGTACACCATGATGCAGTGCAGTATTTTCTGTGCAAAACCTATAATAATAAATATTTGAGATTATATGATGCATGAGCTTCAGAGTTTACCACTGATGGAGTTTGTCGCAGGTGAACTACTCTAATTAATTTATTCTCCTTTCCATTAGGAGCGGGTGGATGTCCTGTTAATAGGCATAGGTAATATTTCTTACTTAAAATGTTCAGAGCTGGTTTGTGCAAACACCAAATTTTTTATTAGAGTTGTTTCATGGAATCGACTGTGGTTTTTCATTAAAAAACTGACCAGGTCTTAAGTGTGTAACTCAGTTACGACAAAGCACCGTGTTTGAGGCACTGGAATTAACTACAGGAATACTCGGCTGCTGGAATCCCAGGCTGCGAGAGCGGTTCGCGCTGATCGATAATTCTGTGTGAATTTTTTCCCTTAAGGCGAGACGTCAATTCCCGTAAAAACCAGTTAAATTTCATGATTTTTTTTAATGGTGAACTTTGCAAACCAGGTTCGGATTCATGCGTTTATATTTTCAGGGCAAATTGAGAGGGGCAAAAAAACCTTTTCTTAATGCGTTAGCAACCCAAGCAAGAAAAAAAGGTAAAAAAAAAAAAAAAATATATATATATATATAAATTTATAAATTCCCAATTTCTTGCATCTCTAACGTGTGAGAGTTGGCGAGTTCCCTTGGCGGTAGCGACGGAACCAGACAGATCCGTCTGGCTTTCGAGCCTTGTTTTATGTCATAGTGCTCCGTTGCTTACTTGGCATCTCCCATTGACGCTTGGCACCTTCCGTTGACTCTTGGCAAAAAAAAAAAAAAAAAAAAACCCCAAAACAAACCAAGGACGTTAAACTGTGAATTAGCTTTCTTAAAGGAAAATACCTCTTTTTTCTCTTTTTTCTCCTTTTTTTACCCTTGTCTTTCAGTTATACCTGCCGCCACTTGCGGAGATATGTATATGTCTTGGACAAACTGTATTTCCCCCACTCCCACTGCTCTACGCTGCAGCATTGCTTCTCGACCCTCAGTGACAATGGAGAGGAACTCTTGTCTTTAACTTGTTCTCACATTCTCAGATCCTATGCTTCCAGGTTATTAACCTCTGCTCTCCCTTTTACTGCATGCTGCATGCCCCGGGACTGATCTCTGCATGGTTTTTTTCCGTAAACTGCCGAATCGCATTAATTTCTAAGGGGGATGGTTTGTGTCTTTACGGCATCCTTGCTTTATGTCCTAAAAAATGTGGTAGAGGTGGGAGTCTAATAATAGTTCGGGTGTTTTATTGTTGGGTTTTGTTGTTTTTTCTTTTTATTTAGAAAAAAAAAAAAGAAAAGAATATAACTTCTGGAATTAACACATGGCCCTTGGGAGTCTTAAATGCTTCTAATGTTCAAGTATTTTAATCCTTTTCCGAAGCTATGACATAAGAACCGAAGCTGTGATTCACAAAGCTTCCATCCTGTTACGTAGTTTGTTCGGAATTAGCTCAGCGATAGACCTTGTTTTATGTATCAATGTCTAATATTTCCTCGATGCCCATTATTTCGGCAACATTATCTCTAGAAATTGCTTTTCAAGCATGGGAAGGATAGAACTTCCTATCCTTGGGTGGAGAATGGCTGGAGAGCAGCCCTGAGGAGAAGGACTTGGGGGTGTTGGTGGATGAGAAGCTCAACATGAGCCGGCAACGTGCGCTGGCAGCCCAGAAAGCCAACTGCATCCTGGGCTGCATCAAGAGAAGTGTGGCCAGCAGGTCGCGGGAGGTGATTCTACCCCTCTACTCTGCTCTGGTGAGACCCCACCTGGAGTTCTGTGTCCAGCTTTGGAGTCCTCAGCACAGGAAGGACATGGACCTGTTGGAAGGGGTCCAGCGGAGGGCCATGAAGATGATCAGAGGGATGGAGCATCTCTGCTGTGAGGACAGGCTGAGAGAGCTGGGGTTGTTCAGAGAAGGCTCCGGGGAAACCTCAGAGCAGCCTTCCAATATCTGAAGGGAGCCTACAGGAGAGCCGGAGAGGGACTCTTTGTCAGGAAGTGTAGTGACAGGACAAGGGGTGACGGTTTTAAATTGGCAGAGGGGAGATTGAGATGAGATATTAGGAGGAAATTCTTTGCTGTGAGGGTGGTGAGACCCTGGCCCAGGTTGCCCCGAGAAGCTGTGGCTGCCCCATCCCTGGTAGTGTTTAAGGCCAGGCTGGATGGGGCTTTGAGCAACCTGCTCTAGTGGGAGGTGTCCCTGCCCAGGGCAGGGGGCTTGGAACTGGATGATCTTTAAGGTCCCTTCCAACTCTAACCATTCGATGATTCTAACTTTTCCCTTAAGTTCAGGATTTCATGAGAAATTAAGAAAGACCCACCTTTTTGGACACGGCCGATCAATTGGGATTATACAGAATAAAAACGGTGAGAATCATCAACCCTGAATGAAAACATAAAAATCCTTGTTCGTGATGCTCTGCAGAAACTATAAAATAGCGGGGAATTTACAAGTAAATTCCACTTGCAGTCCCCAAATGTTTTCGCCGCGATGTTTACGCCGAGTAAAAATTAAGTTTTACTATTTCACTCTTGGCACAGCGGATAATTGAAGATATTACCCGAGACGCTAGAAGTTTTGGGAAAAGCAAGGAAAATAAATAAATAAATAAATGCATAAATAAATAAAGAAATTTTTGCATGACAAAATTGAGTAGAAGATGGAAAGCATCCAGGGTGGAAATGCCGCTTCCCAGCGAAGCCGGCGTACAATAGCGGGAGACCACACAGTAAATATAAAGTAAAACCAGCTTGATTGTCAAGGGAAGAAAATCTGGCAGGCAAACTGAAATAGCTCTTTTTTTTTTTTTTTTTTTTTCCCTACAAAAGAGATTTTCTGGGAGGACGTACTGATGGAGAGCTTCGCTGAAGGATGTCAAAAGGAGATGAAGATCAAGCTCTCCCCAGGGGCGTTCTCCAGATTAATTTGGAACGGGGAGGGGGGAGACGGTATTAAAGTAGGCAAAACCCGGAGATTTCAAAGGCGTTAGTTAAAAATGATTCATAATGATGAGGAGAGTCCACGCTAAAATCTTAAATTTCAGATGGAACGTCTTAGGTGTAGGAATGATATCCGGAAAAATAAAAGAAATGGCTTAATCATTCCAGTTGGTTTCAGGGAAATTTGGGTAATGTTGTGCGATGGCAACGCGACAACGTTAATTGGAGAAATCGTCCTTGGGAGACTACTCCGTGGACGGGGCATCTTTTAGGCGACTTCAGGGATGAAAATAAGCAGGAATGCTTTTTCCTATAACAAGCTTATAAAGTTCTTAGAGCGAAAACTTCATCTCGTTGGTCCCCACGCTGAAACTGGGGGAGAAATAGTTTACTGGTATTACTTGGCGAATTGGGAGTTCTGCATGGGTTGAGATACGTTATAAATCTCAGGTTTTCATTACAGGCCACCCTTTAATGAAGACAGGAGGAGGACGGAGTATTTCAAGTATAAAATTGCTGCTAGAAAAATAAACAGGTGGTAGGTTTTTGTAGCTAATTCTCTGGCGTACTGGTAATATAGGATTAGAAAAGGTTACGCTCAGGAAACTCGCCTTCTTAAGTCCGGAAATAACATGAAATACAGTGGCACAAATAGAGGTGTCCAAAAAAAAAAACCCAAAACACGTGGATTTTGTGTGAATCCGTGTATTAAGTATTGCAGTATTTTATCCTGGCAACAGCCTGCTCAGCGAAGAGATGGAATGCGTAAATTACTAGACACAGAGGATAATTAATTATGGTGATTTATAAATCACGACCCTCCCATCCAGGCCTCTTTAAAGGACTCCTGGTAAAAAATATAAGACTTAACCCTGAGTATTGCCCGGTCCTTAACGCTGTCCTGATCCCCCCCCCCCCGCCAGGTGATGTTGCCTGGCTCTAGACATCCCATAAAATTAAAGTTTTTAATACTATTTTGGTACATTTTGTGTGCAAACATGAATATGGACACGAACGGTTATACCTTTAAATTGGAGGTGGGGAGAGGGAATTAATAAAAGTAAAACAAAGGAGAAAAGACGAAGGTGGCTTTAGAGTGATGGCACTGACTAATTAGTAGTAGTTAATAACCACTTTTCTCCATTAAAGCACTTAGAAAAGTGTGATTTTGCTGGTGGCTGATCATTGATGCTCACATTTTCAAGCTACTGTGGATTTGTGTAAGATCAAATAAATCTATAGCCTTTAGATTTATAGAAATAGAAATAAATATAAAGCATCCCATGCTTACTGAACAGTTAAACTGAGGGATAGGAGAAGGAAAATGGTATATATTCCCATATCCCACAGGGAATAAGCCCGCAGCACCAGGTCTCCAGGCAGTTTAATTAGGATTTAGTGCCAGCATTGCTTTCGGTGGCTTTTCTAAATTATAAAAAACAGAGGAGAAGTAATATCTTATTTTATTATGGAACGCGTTAGGGTAAATATTGAGCCTGGGCTTCTCATGTGTCATTTCTACTGTCTAATAATTCTGTTGTGGCCGTGCTATTTATTGATTATTGCAATAATCGTGCTTCCTGATGTGAAATACGTTCTCCCAGCCTCACCTTTACGGTTTCCTTCTCGATCTCACGTTGGTCACGTCGATGTGGTGTTGGGGGATATGATATAGGGAAGAACTTTGTAGTGTAGGGTAGATGGTTGGACTCGATGATCCCAAGGGTCTCTTCCAACCTGGATGATTCTATGATTCTATGATGGTTTAATGCTCGTGTGTGTTCCCTTTGTGTTTTCCCCCTCGTTGGGTCGCAGTCGGTCTGGGAAAAATTGGGATTGAAAAGGAAACCGGTTCGGTGCCTGTACTGGCAAAAGGGCAGCTACGGAGCAGTAGTTTCTTTGGGAATGCTGAACAAATTAAGGGCAAGTTGTATTTTCACAGCCTGCTTGACGCTGTGTGTGTGAAAAGCCTTGTATAATTGAGGAAACGTGTTCACGGAGCAGTGGAGCAGAAGGAAAAATTACGTGAATTCATTTGAATTAAGGTTTTTTTCTCCCCGAAGACATACGGCATCAAATTTAGACAGTTTACCCATTTTGCCTATCTTTTATTACTTAACACTAGGTTTCTTTAAACGGCAAAATGTATCTGATAAGATTTTAATCCTCCCTTTCTGAAGTGTTTCTGGCACGTTGTCTGAAGCCTGTAGAGAATAAGCTTTGCAACCGCGCTCCTCCCGTGCCATCAGAGGTGATGGAATTACGCAATTCCGATAATTTCAGAATGTGTCTTTGCCGGATCAGGGCCTTGGAGATTAGCTTTGAAAAAATACTTCTAATTACCGGCAATATTTCTATGTAAAATACCGCATAAAGGCAACTCGTATCTGTTATCCAGTTGCCAACTCCTTTTTTTCCTTGGAATATGACCTGGGCTGGGACATCAGGACAAGAGGAAATGGGCACAAACTTGAACATAAGAAGTTCCACCTAAACATGAGGAGGAACTTGTTTCCTGTGAGGGTGTCAGAGTCCTGGAAGAGGCTGCCCAGAGAGGTGGTGGAGTCTCCATCTCTGGAGACATTCCAACCCCACCTGGACACGTTCCTGTGGGACCTGCTCTGGGTGGCCCTGCTTTGGCAGGGGATTGGAGGAGATAATCTCCAGAGGTCCCTTCCAACCCCATGTGATTCTGTGATTCTGTGGTCAGGGCTGGATCCCTGGAAGGTATAGACACCCCTTTCTCATGATATGGGTTACTGGCCCGTCCTTCAGTACAGAGAGGGAAAGTGTCAAAGCACCATCCTTGAAAATAGCTAAAATATTTGCAAATCTGACATATTTTCTTTGGCTTTAGTCTGTGAAGGGAAAATGGGAAGAAATGTGAAGTAGATACATTGATGTCCTGGCTTATGGACAACAGGATGACCACGAGGCAGTAACGTGCCCTTGTGGCCAAGAAGGCCAATGACATCCATCAAGAAGAGCATGGCCAGCAGGTCAAGGGAGGTAATCTTCCTCCTCTGCTCTGCCCTGGGGAGGCCACAGCTGGAGCACTGGACCAGTTCTGGGCTCCCCAGTTCAAGAAGGACAGGCAACTGCTGGAGAGGAGACAGCAGAGGGCTACAAAGCTGCTGAGGGGCCTGGAGCATCTCTCTGATGAGGAAAGGCTGAGGGACTTGGGTCTTTTGAGTCTGGAGAAGAAAAGGCTGAGGGGGGATCTGATCAAGGCCTATAAATACTTCAAGGGTGGGTGTCAGGAGGATGGGGCCAGTCTTTTTTCAGTGGTGCCCAGGGACAGGACAAGAGGAAACGGGCACAAACTTGAACATGGGAAGTTTCATCTCAGCATGAGGAGGACCTTCTTTCCTGTGAGGGTGTCAGAGCCCTGGCAGAGGCTGCCCAGAGAGGTGGTGGAGTCTTCTTCTCTGGAGACATTCAAACCCCGCCTAGACACATTCCTGTGGGACCTGCTCTGGGTGGCCCTGCTTTGGCAGGGAGTTGGACTAGATGATCTCCAGAGGTCCCTTCCAACCCCATATCATTCTGGGATTCTGTGATTATTGAGCTTTAAATAAGTTTTGCGTGGATTAATGCAATATGGAAAAGCACATCAATTAGTATGCTTTAAAATGGGATTTGACTGATGTGAATCCTTTTTCTCTGATTTTATATATCATCTTGAGCATTTGTTTCCGTTCAGTTTTTAAACACTTAATATAAAACTCTCCCCCTGATTTAGTGCAAGTAAAATAATTAGTACATCGTCCTTATGCAGGATCTCGATAACAGAAGATCTGGGTGTTCTCTTCAAGAGCCCCTTCAGCCTTTTGAAAACTGGTCTTTTTCTGTTTTCCACTTAAAACATTCTTATGTATAACTATTGAAAATAATTTCTATCGCTTCTGATACTTGCTGTGTGTGATAATTTAAATATAAAGTGGCAAATACTGATCCTTGCTTCGCATGAGAGCTGGTACTGAAAGTGTTCCCTGTCTAAAGAGAATCAAAGCATTATTGAGAAATAATAACAGTTATATTATAAATATTTCGTTGGTGGGACAACATATAAACACAAAAATCAACAAGATGAGCCATTTTATTTTGACTTTCGTGACCGTTTAAATGGGAAGGTCTCTATTTGGTGTCACACCTTGGGTAAACACGGCTTTCTCTGCAAACAAGTCTCCCAAAGAGAGGGAAGTCAAAGCGGGAGGGTTTCCATCCAAAGTGGTGCCTGAAAACAAAAATGTTGTTGAAAATCGGTGCAGGCAGATGAAATCGGTTGAAAATGAGACAATTTCCCAAGGTAACAACATCTTACTTCTGCAGAAAAAAATTAGGCATGAGTTTTCTCCCATAAGGGGCCCCAGTCACAGGACCTATTGAAACTTTTATTGGTAAATAAATCAATAAAAATCTGTCAAAAGGAAAAGAATTTGTGATGCTGTAATTGGAACTTACTGAGAAGGCTTTTTAAGTCTTCTAAGTTTTGAACAACAGCTTGCTTTTTTCACGGTTTATGAATAAACCCACTTAGGTCATAGGATTAGAAGTAGAGTAATGAAAATGGTGAAGGCTGGACCCATCGTGGGCGAGAAATAGCTTCACTTCATTCATCACCAAAGCAAACTGGTTTTGGAATGGTAGATAGTTTAATTTTTAAAAAAAAAGAAATATTTCTCCAATGAAAAAGTCTAAAAAAATTCGGTAGAATTCAGTACGTTTTAAGAATCAACCAACTTGATACGCTGCTTTGACAACACTGATTAAAACCTCTTTTTCTGCGGGATGGTTTAGGAAGATTCCATACCTTTCCTCCGAAGTTGGCATCTGACTGAATGCTCTGCAGGTCCTTTTCCTTTCCTTTTTCTTTTCCGCTCCCATAAGCACTATTCCGTGCGTTCCGCTCAGCATCCTGCCCAGCCAGAAGGCTGGTGAGCACAGAATTGGTACCCATTCGGGGACTGCAATATCATTGCGTTATCATAGAGTATAATTACGGGTTGATTGGAAAATTCTTCTTGTTACTGAGACATACGGATGCCACCCAGAGGAACCTGGACAGGCTTGAGAGGTGGGCCCGTGCGAACCTCATGAAGTTCAACCAAGCCAAGTGCAAGGTCCTGCACCTGGGTCATGGCAGTCCCAGGCACAAATACAGGTTGGGTGGAGAATGGCTGGAGAGCAGCCCTGAGGAGAAGGACTTGGGGGTGTTGGTGGATGAGAAGCTCAACATGAGCCAGCAGTGTGCACTGGCAGCCCAGAAAGCCAACTGCATCCTGGGCTGCATCAAGAGAAGTGTGGCCAGCAGGTCGCGGGAGGTGATTCTACCCCTCTACTCTGCGCTCATGAGACCCCACCTGGAGTTCTGTGTCCAGCTTTGGAGTCCTCAACCCAGGAAGGACATGGACCTGTTGGAAGGGGTCCAGCGGAGGGCCATGAAGATGATCAGAGGGCTGGAGCATCTCTGCTGTGAGGACAGGCTGAGAGAGGTGGGGTTGTTTAGCCTGGAGAAGGGAAGGCTCCGGGGAGACCTTAGAGCCCCTTCCAGTCCCTCAAGGGGCTCCAGGAAAGCTGGGGAGGGACTCTTGATCAGGGAGGGGAGCCATAGGACGAGGGGGAAGGGTTTGACACTGAAAGAGGGGAGATTGAGATGAGATGTGGGGAAGAACTTCTTTGCTGTGAGGGTGGTGAGACCCTGGCCCAGGTTGCCCCGAGAAGCTGTGGCTGCCCCATCCCTGGAGGGGTTCAAGACCAGGTTGGATGGGGCTTTGATCAACCTGGTCTGGTGGGAGGTGTCCCTGCCCATGGCAGGGGGATGGAACGAGATGGTCTTTAAGGTCCCTTCCAACTCTAACCATTCTATGATTCTATATGGCATTATTCATCCAGCTTCTAATATCAAAGTTGGAGATTGTGCAGTTTTGTGACAATTAATAACATTTTTCTCTTAATATGATCACCTGCAGAATGACAAATTCCAATTACCAGTGGTTAACCTGAAGACTCAAAGATGGTTTTTTTCCCTAATGGATTGAATATTCATTGCTTTACTTTTTATTTGCAGTGCAAACCCAGTGCTGTGCGTTGCTGTTAATAATCTTTGATTTCAGTGGTTATGGGATGTGCCTTTTAAATTCCAGTCCTAGGTAGACCGTGGAAGAGCTGACAAATTTAATTAACTCCTTTAAGTAAAAGTAAGAATAAAGAAAAATGGGCAAAGAGGTACAATCAAGCTATGTTAATATTTCTTTGAGGATGGAGGCTGGTTTGTTTATACCAAAACGCTGAGATTTCTCTAAGTTTTTATGGAAATTCTGTTCCCTGAACTTCAACACGAGATGTTTTGTGTGGACTCTTCTTGACAAGGACGTAGGGTGTATCATCAGCAAGTTCGCAGATGACACCAAGCTAAGCAGGAGTGTTGATTCCCAGGAGGATAGGGAAGCTCTACAGAGAGACCTAGATAGATTGGAGCATTGGGCCAAAATCAATGGCATGAGTTTCAACAAGGGCAAGTGCCAGGTTCTGCACTTGGGCCACAACAACCCCGTGCATTGCTACAGGCTTGGAGAAGTGTGGCTGGAAAGCTGCCTGGAAGAAAGAGACCTGGGGGTTCTAATTGACAAGCGGCTGAATATGAGCCGGCAGTGTGCCCAGGTGGCCAAGAAAGCCAACGGCATCCTGGCTTGTATTAGACATAGCGTGACCAGCAGAAGTAGGGAGGTGATTGTGCCCCTGTACTCAGCACTGGTGAGGCCACACCGCGAGTATCGTGTCCAGTTTTGGGCACCTGGATCCAAGAGAGATATGGAGGTGCTGGAGCGAGTGCAGAGGAGGGCAACGAAGCTGGTGAAGGGCCTGGAAAACAAATCCTATGAAGAGCGATTGAGGGAGCTGGGACTGTTTAGTCTGAGGAAGAGGAGGCTGAGGGGAGACCTCATCACTCTCTACAACTACTTGAAAGGACACTGTAGAGAGGTTGGTGTTGGTCTCTTCTCACAGGTAATTAATGACAGAACGAGAGGGAATGGCTTCAAGCTCCAGCAGGGTAGGTTTAGACTGAACATTAGGAAAGAATTTTTCACAGAAAGAGTGGTCGGGCATTGGAACAGGCTGCCCAGGGAGGGGGTTGAGTCACCATCCCTGGATGTGTTTAAGAGCCGTTTAGATGTGGTGTTGGGGGATATGATATAGGGAAGAACTTTGTAGTGTAGGGTAGATGGTTGGACTCGATGATCCCAAGGGTCTCTTCCAACCTGAATGATTCTATGATTCTATGATTCTATGACTCGGTTCCCCATCTGGGATCACAGGTCAGGAGACGAGGTTTTTTTCTTTGGCCGCTGCGATGGTGTGGAACAACATTTCCCTGAAATCCGGCTCATTTAGTAATTTTTCTTTTGGGGGGAAAAAAAAGTCGAATTTAAAAAAAAAACGGTCAGAGGTCTGTTGAACGAATATAGTTTAATGCTTTATTGCTTTTTGATTGTGATTTTTAGTCAGCTGCTGATAATTTTATTGGAGAGCTGGGGTTTTTTATTCTGGGAGGATCACTTTACACTCGACGCTGAGTGACTTGGCAGAGGGGAATTGTTTCTAAATAATTCCATAACAAATTATTTGTCTTCGTACTGCGCAGCCTATCGATCAAGAAACCGGGGGAGAGGAAAAAATCAATGCTGTGGGTATTTGGTGGGTGAAAAATTGCTTTACTTGGAGGTCTCAAAATGCAGTTTAACTGGATGCTCGTCAACGTGAGCGCACGGCTGGTGGAAACCCTCCTGCCTTGGTTCATTAACTCTTACCCTATTTAAAATAATGTCTCGAGAGTAATTTTTAGGGAAGCAGTGATCAATGAAGGGGAAAAAATTCTGATATCAAAAAAATAACCATCTAAGCCCGATGGGAGCGAGGAGTATTTCCATAGAGCCAGTAGAATTTCATGAACGTAGCTCAAGCTCTTGGGATGAGAGGTCTCAGTGAGATTGACTTTGAAGGACTTGGAACTACTCTGGGGCAGATTTATGAGTTTACTCTGAGATTATATGGGAGATAAAGGAATAAATTCTTTAAATAGGAACCCTTTAGTATGCAAAAGTATAATGCTCTCCAGTAGCTGGAAATTGAAGCAAAACCAATTGAGACTGGTTCTTTTTTTTTTTTTTACATGGTGGATGATTCACTGGAATAGTTTAACAAGGGCTCTGGATTTCCCAAGACTGGAATTTTTAAATGAAATTGGATTTTTTTTTTCCCCCTAAAAGATATGTCCAAGTCCAGCCACAGCCATTGGCCTTGAAGGGAGGAAGTAGCTGCGGGAATTCCTAGGGCTTGTGTCAGACGAGCTGATCAAAGTGGCTTCTTCTGGCATTAAAAATGGGAGTAACGGGCAAATTGCCATGCGGGATTTAGTTATTTTGTTTGTCTTACAGATTTCTTTAAAAGGCTGCATTTTAATTCAGAATTTTTTCGTTACAAATGCTATCTTCCCAGGTACTTATCCCCCAGGTGATCTGACCCAAATAATACAAAAGAGCACAAGTTGCCAAAAATATTGCGTTTTCACAGACAGAAAAGAACTTTGAAAGGGAAAAAAAAAGTGCAAAAGCGATGTTCTTTCTATATAATAATCCTTATTCCTCCCACCCTGGTAAAAATTTATCACAGCCATGATCTAGACGCGTTCTGCCACATTAGCATGTGAAACTAAAACACATCTCGATCGGACGGAATTATTTTTAATTGAATGCTTATGAGCCCACGTTCCCAGGAGATGGAATTGGAACAAAATTACTTTCACACGTTGCCATTGTAGCAGTATGTTCAGAGTCCGGGGGTTTTGCGTTCATACGTAACGTCTGGCAATTAATCAGGATTGGGGAGGGTGGCTTATTCTTTTATAAGTATGTAAATAAGCTATTGTTTGGAAACTAAAAAGAGAAATATTCCGTAGCTTGCCTGAAGAGTTCAGGAGAATGCTAATAAAATGAGTGTCAGACTGAACATCGTTTGATAGTTTATAGCTGAAAGCAGAAAGGATTTATGCTCATGGAAGCCAATTTTCTTCTTAGACCCAAAAGCCTTACTGAGGTTCAGCTCCTCTGTAGCATCTGCTGAATTTCCAAGATGCAGGACGTCCCCTCTTGGGTGGAGAATGTCAACTCTTGGGTGGAGAACGTCTCCATGTAAGCCAATTTGCTGCTTAGACCTGAAAACCTTAGTGAGGTTCAGCTCCTCTTTAGTATCTGCTGACTTTCTGAGGGTGCAGGATGTCACCTCTTGGGTGGAGAACATCCCCTCTTGGGTGGAGAATTTCACCATGTATGTCAATTTTCTGCTTAGACCGAAAGGCTTTACCGAGGTTCAGCTCCTCTGTAGTATCTGCTGACTTTCTGAGGGTGGAGAACGTCACCTTTTGGGTGGAGAATGTCCCCATGTAAGCCAATTTTCTGCTTAGACCCAAAGGCTTTACCGAGGTTCAGCTCCTCTGTAGCATCTGCTGACTTTCTGAAGGTGCAGAATGTCACCTCTTGGGTGAAGACCATCCCCATGTAGGCCAATTTTCTGCTTAGACCTGAAAGCCTTACTGAGGTTCAGCTCCTCTGTATTATCAGCTGACTTTCTGAAGGTGCAGAATGTCACCTCTTGGGTGGAGAACATCACCTCTCCAGCAGCTTCGATAAGTCACTGTCACTTGGCAGCATGGAGTGCAACGTGGGTATTCTTTGTTTTGTCCACCTCAGTGACGCACTCTTATCTGTTTTGGTTTCCCAAACAGCATTGCATGAACTTTAGCCAGTGAAGGCCACTTAGTAAAATGTGTAATTATTGCCTAAATATAGAAAATTATTCACTTGGAAAATAACAAGCATATGTTACTGATTCAAAACATCTTCCAGTTTGTCAAATTAAAGCGCGGATTCTCACCAAAGCTACATTTTGGCTTATGCAGGAGGTCCTCTTCATCATGAGCTCTCCTTGCAAATCAACAGCCCGCGGCTGTGATTCCAGCACTCGTTACGTTCGGATGAAATTAGTGGAAAGTACTGATTGCAGGTAGAATTATGACAATAAGAATAATAATTGTGATGAAGCTGTTCCAACCAGAATGCCTGAAGTTAGGCATCCAAATGTATACTTTTTTTTTTTTTTTTTTCCTTTTAAATAGTGAGGAGTATCTACATCTTGCAACGCATTGAGAACTAAATGCTTAATCCGTACACGTGGATGTCTAGAGAGAGATCTGGGTGTCCACCTGGAACTGGGTAGTCCCTTAAGTACTAAGATATTTCCAAGAACTTTGCAAAGCTTGAGTCTAAAATGATTCACAAATTCCCCCGAAGAATGGTGGAGGGAATAACTCTGCAGATGTCTCTTGGAGACGGAGGTGTAGGTGATGAAAGGGATTCAGATCCTTCAATATGAACAGAAGTGATGAATGAAGTTTTGGTGAAGGGCCGAAGAACCAGAAGCAACAAGAGATTTATGTTGTTAACGCAGGAGACAAGACATTGGCTTTTAAGGTTGGATTCCACTCCATCAACTGTAGAAAATTTTAGTCCAGCGGTAGTTTTTAATCAATAAACCCAAGAATCAATAATGCAGTTAAAGAAAGAAAAGAAGAAAGAGAACCCCACAACATAACTCTTAACATCGTAGGTGGCTTTCACTTGAAACGTAGTTTGGTTTGTGGGATATTGTGCATAAAACGTGTGGTTGAGGAGTCTGATTTGGGGCTGATCGTGCGAGCAAACTTGGTTGTCCTACATGTAACACCTGACTTCAGCGTGCTTCGTGGCACGTTAGTTTAAAAGTGATAGATCCAAGAGATAAACTTTTTTGTAGTAAAATCCAGATTATTTTTTTCGGTAAGCCCAGGCTGTCTCAAAGCAGAGGTTGTCATATGGGCTTCAGAGATGTTCTCCACAGGAGCCACGGGGTAGAACTGCGTAGTGAAAATACATGAGAGTTCTCATTTTCCTAATTAATTGCTGCTCCAAGTAGCTTGAGTGTGGAAAAGTTTTTTTAAAAATATATATTTATTTAATATCTGATTAAAAATATAAGTGATTAAAAGTGTCATCCTCGTGGTTCTCCTTCCAGTGTCGTTCTGGGTGGTCTCTCAGCTGGTCAACTGTTCGATTTAAATCAGGGATTCTCCAGCAAAGGGGTAAATGCCACCAGTGAGGGGTCATAAGCACGTTGCCTCAGAGCTGCTGTCCCCCAAAGACCTGGCCTGGCTCCCTGAGAGGACACGGAGGCTGTACAGCCCCTGGGCAGGATGGGGAGAAAAGGAGATGAATGGAGGGAGCAGGGAACGTTGTCCACCTGCTTCAACGGAGGTGTAGCTGCTAAAGACTTGGAAACTGGCATCCAGATCCATTCATATTGATATAAATGACCCAGAACATTCCAGATTTGCAGAATTAGTAACTCCGCAAGAACTATTTCTTTTGTTCTTTTCATTTCCAGCTTCTAATGAGAACATCCAACTACAAGAACTGTCATTTCTTCTCACATTTCGGTGTCGCCATTCCTCACCACAGCCTGTTTGACCGAGAAATGCAGAGGTGGGGGGAAAAAGATTGGGAAGGGGTGGAAATTAGTCAGCTTTTTATTCTAATCCTCCGAAGGATTGATTTAAGTTGTGTAAGGAGGTTTTGGATCCCCGCTCTACAGCAGGATGTAGAGCTGCGAGCTGTTCTTAAGTGGTTTTGTTCTTTCGTGTTTGTAAGCTGGATTTGTGAGAAAACATCGATGAGAATGCTCCCACTGCACCAGCCGCAGATCAGGAAAAGCAGTGGGAGAGGAAAATAAGAGCAACCACAACTGGTTTCCAAAGATGACTAATCCTGCAGCCCCAGTGTAACCTCCAGGACAGTGATTAGCGTTTGGCTTTTCTTCTAAATGCTGGAAAAGTTTTCTGGGGCGTCAGCCTAGTTGAAAACTAGTTCAATACGTGTACACTAATGAAAGAAGATTTTAAAGTTTCCATTTAATGTTCCTGCCTCACGTACTTGGTTACTTGAAATACTTCTAGGTGCATAACGTGTGGTATCACATCTCATCTGTGTTCCTTATTACTTATCAAAACAATGTCATGGAAGAGGAAAATCCAGTTTTGTAGGTAGGATGAAAAAAGCTCTTAAGGGAAGTGACCCGTCAAGAATAGTGTGATAGATTTTTGACTTCCAATTGGTGAAAATTCAAGCCTTAGTAAGCTTGCATCGAAGTGCAGTCCAGCTTCACAGAATCCCAGAATGATATGGGGTTGGAAGGGACCTCTGGAGATCATCTAGTCCAACCCCCTGCCAAAGCAGGTCCACCCACAGCAGGTCCCACAGGAACATGTCCAGGCGGGGTTTGAATGTCTCCAGAGAAGGAGACTCCACCACCTCTCTGGGCAGCCTCTTCCAGGGCTCTGCCACCCTTACAGCAAAGAAGTTCCTCCTCATGTTTAGGTGGAAGTTCTTATGTTCCAGTTTGTGCCTGTTCCCTCTTGTCCTGTCCCTGGGCACCACTGAAAAAAGACTGGCCCCATCCTCCTGACACCCACCCTTGAAGTATTTATAAGCACTGAAGCTTGGTGGTCTTCACTGAGAAGTGAGCCTCAGAGGAACCTCTACCCTACCGAAGGTGAACCTCTACCCTACCAAAGGTGAACCACAACCCTACTGACTGTTAGACACCACTAAAGTTCTTGGTTTGTCTTCAGTAGTGCATAGTCCTACAAAGAGCTGTGCTTTTTTAAATTAAAGCTTTACTGTGAACCCTGCTGTGATTGCTCCTCAGTTTTGCAGAACAGTTTTGAGAGAATTCACCATAGATATTTTACTTTCCTCCACGGTGCCAGAAGATGCAAGTGTTCACCCAGCAGAAATTAAAAATTGGTTGTAAGGGCTTTATAGTGCGATTGTGCCTTTGGCAAAGTTTCTACACTGGTTGGTGTTTGTTTCCAGCAGGCAGTTGTCCTGCAGGCAATGTTTGGCCATGCTCGTGGTGATTTCGGGGAGTCCCTGAGTGGCTGAGGTTGGAAGGGACCTCTGGAGATTGTAGAGCTGGTTGTGCAGTTCTGTGTCCAGTTTATTTTTAGTATCTCTAAGGATGGTGACTCCACAAACTCTCCACAAACTAACTTGTTTTTCTATGTTTAAATGCAATTTCCTGTATTTCAATTTGTGCCCATTTCCTCCTGTTCTTTCTCTGGGCAGCACCGAGTATGCCTTTGTCATAGAATGGTTTGGGTTGGAAGGGACCTTAAAGATCATCCAGTTCCAACCCCCTGCCCTGGGCAGGGACACATCCCACTAGACCACGTTGCTCAAAGCCCCGTCCCTCAAAGGGATGGGGCATCCATAGCTTCTCTGGGCAACCTGGGCCAGGGTCTCACCACCCATCATCATTACAACCTCCCATCAGAGGTTTGTATGCACTGAGATCCCCTTGAGCCTTTTCTTCTCCAGACTCATCAATCCTAGGTCTCTCAGCTTCTCTTCCCATGTCAGATGCTCCAATCACTTAATCGTCTTTGTGGCTCCTTGCTGGACTTGGTCCAGCATGGGCATGTCTCTTCTACTGGGGAGCCCAGTGCTCCAGATAAGGCTTCCCCAGTGCCGAGCAGAGAGGAATGGTAACCTCCCTTGATGGGCTGGCAATGCTCTGCCTAGTGCAGACCATGGTGCTGTTGGCTTTCCTTGCCGTGAGGGTGCATTGCTGGCATATGTTCTACTTGGTGTCCACCAGGACCACCAGGTCCTTCTGGTCAGCCCTGGTATTTCCTTTTGAGCTTCACGAGGTTTCTGTTGGCCTGTTTCTCCAGCCTGCCCAGGTCCTCCTGAATAGCAGCACAACTCTCTGGTAAATCAACCTCTCTTCCCAGTTCTGTGTCACCTGCAGACACACAAGGGTGTTTTCTGCCCCATCAACCAAGTCATTAATGAAGATGTTGAAGAGCATTGGCTCCAGAATCAATACATGGGGTGCACCACTCGTAACTGGCCTTCAGGTGGACTTGATGCTGCTGACCATAGCTCTCTGAGCCCAACCATTCAGCCAGTTTTCTGTCCACCTCCCCGTCTATTTATCGAGCCTCTGCTTCATCAGTTTGTCACAACTAGAAGATACTGTGATTATCTTGATTTTTCTTCGCATCTTTACACACCTTTGCTTGTCACCTGGATAAATTTAAATTCAGAAAGATATCGATACGTGCCTAGAAAGCCACGTTGAGTCTCTTAATACCTTGGCTTTTTATCCCATTGTAATATGTTTGTATTTGGTCCCCTTTTGCTCCAACTCCAACCCAAAGTGGTGGGGAATTAACGTCCCAACCCATGAGGGTTGTACTCGCTTTTTATATAGAACAGAAAACTGTTGGTGTTTTCTTTATCGTCGTGCTAATTCCGTTCTTGGAAGCGTTTTCTTTGCTTTGGAAAAAAACACAGAATGACCTGGAACATCACCGAAATTTGTCTTTTTCAAAAGTACATTTTTGGGGAGGGCATTTTTTTTCGTAGGAATTTGGGAGGATTTTCGAAATTGATAGAGGCAGAGAGAATTGCCGTGGGGAAGAAGATGTATAAAGCTGAGTGGGAGGTAAAGCGCAAAAACGCAACCTCTTTTCTCGGTGGGAACGAGGTTAATTTCCAAATGAATTGAAGACAATGTAAATTTAATTACTGTGCAACACGAGGGACTGGGACTTAAAAAAAATAAATATATCATGTTGGTTTTTGAAGACGGAAAAACATTGCACAACTGCGAGAATGCTGAAATGAATCACTAAATCAAATCTGGATCGGTTTTCCCACCAATCCCGAGACTCGAGTGTGTTTGTCTGAAGGCAATAAAATAACCTCTCTTTGGAATGATGAGTTCGGGAGTGAATAAGGTAATTTCGGATGACAGCGTATGTGGGAAATAATGACCCTTTTCCTACTGAAAAAGTAACGAACAATAACTTCGAAGTGTTACCTAAAATAAAATCTGCTTTCTCTTGCATAAGGGCTCTTCATGCCCATGGAACGTTTCTAAATCTTACCGGTAACGTCTGTAACACCTTTTTTAACTGAAGAACAAAATTTAAAAAGCCCGACAGGGAGATTAGAGTGAAAAAACGCGATTGCATTTTAGCTCTGTCAAGGTTAGATTACGAAACATGGGTGAGATGTGCTTTTTGCTAAATATGGCAAGTACTTTGATAAAAGAAGGAGGGATGGTCAAAAATGGAGCTCCTTCGGGGTGCTGACAGGGCTTTTCCTGCTGTGACCCGCGGTGATTTTCGTGGCACGCGTTTGTCGTTTGGGAGAGCAGCTCTGGTGATGCAGAAAAAAGCTGGGCAAATTCATTGCTCCAAACATTTTTCCTTCTTTAAAGGCTTCCAGATGATGCGTTCTGTAACTGCCATCTTCTTGCAAGGACAAGTAGCTTGAGCTGTCTGTAATATAGTTCTAAAAATGTTCTCTTGATGTTGAAGACCACGTTATGTTCTTGATACCTATATGCCATACTCAGGAATTGCATTTGTAGCTGTCACAGAATCGCAGAATGGTAGATGTTGGAAGGGACCTCTGGAGATCATCTAGTGCAACCCCCTGCCAGAGCAGGGCCACCCAGAGCAGGTTGGACAGGATCCCATACAGGTGGGTTTTGAATGTCTCCAGAGAAGGAGACTCCACCACCTCTCTGGGCAGCCTCTTCCAGGGCTCTGCCACCCTCAAAGGAAAGAAGTTCCTCCTCATGTTCAGATGGAATTTCCTATGTTTAAGTTTGTGCCTGTTACCTCTTGTCCTGTCACCGGGCACCACTGAGAAGAGTCTGGCCCCATCCTCTTGCTACCCACCCTTTAGATATTGCTCAGCATTGATGAGGCCCCCTCTCAGTCTTCTCTTCTCCAGGCTGAACAGCCCCAGGTCTCTCAGCCTTTCCTCAGCAGAGAGATGCTCCAGTCCCTTGATCATCTTTGTAGCCCTCTGCTGTCCCCTCTCCAGCAGTTCCCTGTCCTTCTTGAACTGGGGAGCACAGCACTGGTCCCAGTGCTCCAGATGGGGCCTCCCCAGGGCAGAGCAGAGGGGGAGGATGACCTCCCTCCACTTGCTGGCCACACTCTTCTTTATGTCCCCCAGGATGCCATTGCCCTTCTTGGCCTCAAGGGCACATTGCTGGCTCATGGGCAACTTGTCCACCAGGACTCCCCGTTCCTTCTCTGCAGAGCTGCCTTCTGGCAGGTGAGCCCCTAACCTGAGGGACCCGAAACCAACCAAGGACCTTACAGGTCCTTGCTCTATATTTGCATGGGTTGTTTTCTCTTTTATGTGTTTTTTAAGAGCTGTAGAACAAGGGGGGAGAAAATCACTGACCTTTCCAAGTTTAGGACACGACGTTAGGTTGGGCAGCTTTACTGTTCATCATAAAGATGCATGAAAGTAAAGCAGATGAAAGGCCCTGGTGTTACTCCTAACACGTACGTAGGAATGATCTGGGTGCTGTTGAGGGGCTCTAGCTACCAAGAAGAAAGAAACAAAGAAAATAAATCAAAAAAAAGTTGACTAAGAGAAATCAGGGAAATGCCGTGGGCCGGCTTCCCAGGACGTTGGCGCAGCTCTTGTACTGAACTGGGCAAGGGCAGGCTGAGGCTACCGAAAGCCAAGTGAACCTCCATGTGGATCGTTAACTGTAGCTTTTTCCACAGTGAACTGAACTCTTACGAAATGCTTCATTATCCCTTGTTTCGTTCAGCATCCGCTGCTGTTGGATTCTGACCGGGTATTAAAATCCCTTAAAAAAAAAAATAATAAAGAAAAAAAAAAATCAGTACTCTTGGTAAATGTTTTCTTTCAATGACACGGATATTTTTCAGGATAAAAAGACCTATTTTTTATTTCCTATCTATTTTGACACAAGTTTTCCTTTGGAAAGAGGTTTATTTATGACTGGCTGCATTTTGCATGTTTGGATCTGGGTACATAAATCCACAGAAATTCAACAAAGGGGATTGATGTTGACATTACATTGAAGGATGTAGACAATTTTTACTTGGGATATTTATTGTTGAAGCACATTGTTATTACGCTTTTACAGGAAATGTTTAGTAATAGAGGTTAAAGTTAATCTTGGTCCGGGTGTTGAAAAGTATTTAATTTATTACATTATTTGGCGTTATCCTGCGTTTTTCTTGGATTTTTCCTTTTTTTGAGTAGTAGTACTTCCATGTGCCTCTGAAAATTTTAAGTGTTTCGATCTCTTTCAACGTATGTAGACCTGCACGTCGGTGTTACTTCCAGTTAAAAGTAATATTTCCAAGAAATATCTCTCTTGGAGGAAGTTGTATGTATATACGTATGTGCATACACTTCTTATAGAAAGCTCTATTCTCTGTTCCTCTCAATGTATTTCACATCCAACGTGATTTATTCAGAAAGGAACGCGTAAGGAAAATTTGAAAATTGCCTAGAAATTCTGTATTTGCTGGTTTGACTACACCTTCCTTGGGAATTGCAGTTTGTGTGAAGGAACAGGTCGAGAGAGGTCATCCTCCCCCTCTGCTCTGCCCTGGGGAGGCCCCATCGGGGGCACTGGGTCCAGTTCTGGGCTCCCCAGTTCAAGAAGGACAGGGAACTGCTGGAGAGGGAACAGCAGAGGGCTACAAAGATGATGAGGGGCCTGGAGCATCTCTCTGATGAGGAAAGGCTGAGGGACTTCTTGGGTCTTTTGAGTCTGGAGAAGAGGAGCCTGAGGGGGGATCTGATCAAGGCCTATAAATACTTCAAGGGTGGGTGTCAGGAGGATGGGGCCAGTCTTTTTTCAGTGGTGCCCAGGGACAGGACAAGAGGGAACGGGCACAACCTTGAGCATAAGGAGTTGGAGCATCTCAACATGAGGAGGAACTTCTTTCCTGGGAGGGTGTCAGAGCCCTGGAAGAGGCTGCCCAGAGAGGTGGTGGACTCTCCTTCTCTGGAGACATTCCAACCCCGCCTGGACACGTTCCTGTGGGACCTGCTCTGGGTGGCCCTGCTTTGGCAGGGGGTTGGACTAGATGATCTCCAGAGGTCCCTTCCAACCCCATATCGTTCTGTGATTCTGCGATTCTGTGAACATCCTTCTGAATTATGGAATCATAGAATTGTGAAGGTTGGAAGGGACCTTTCAGATCATCGAGTCCAACCACAAATATGAGTAACTGCCTGGTGAAATGGCAGGGGAATGAACAAACTGCTGCTCCGACGTTAGCTTTTTTTAGTAGTGCAGCTCAAACTGCATAAATTTTCTTTCATGCCAGGAAATACAGTTAAAAGCAGATTTTTAAAACCAAAATCACTAAACAACATGGGTGGAGCTACTCTGCTGAAGAAGGTTGTAATACACTCAAGTCAATATATTCTGTTTTACGCACTTTGCTGCATTAAAAATAACAATTGCTTTGATCAGCGTTGAAATTTCACTCCAAGTTTAGGAAATAATAGATTACGGTTGTCTGTGGAGGTTTAATTCAGCATGTTTGTTTCAAAAGCAAACCCGCCATCTTTAATTAAGTGATTATACATTGTTTTCTGTTCTGAATCTGGTATTATTCACTGCTTTGGTTTTTTTTTACGTCGTCTTTATTCCCTGTGTGGCCTCATGGCACACTGAACACACACCATCTAAATTCTGTCCGGAAGACAAAAAAAATACTCATTTCCTTAATTACTGATATTTGTTTCTTAGATCCCGTGATACTCATAACAGTTTCTCAGTGGTTCACAAAGAAAATACAAAATATTTTATGGATTTGGACTTGAAAAAAGAAAATACTACCCATTCTCTACACAGTTATGGAAGTTATCTACAATTCCAAATGCATTGTCTTTCAGATTTTCTTTCTTTCTGGGGTGTTAGAAGTCTAGAAATGACCTCATTGTTATGCAAGAGACAGTCCTTGCATCCAAGGTCACGTTTGGGAACCCGTCTTAGTGGTGAGACCTATGTCTGCTTTGAATTTAATAAAATCAGAGGATGGTTTGGGTTGGAAGGGACCTTAAAGACCATCCAGTTCCAAACCCCTGCCATAGGCAGGGACACCTCCCACCAGAGCAGGTTGCTCAAAGCCCCATCCAACCTGGCCTTCATTTTTTGGGTCATTTCTGTAAGGTCCTTTGCTTTACTGCAGAGTCCTGATAGGTCTAATTGATTTTCTTCCTTTCCTCCGAAAGAAGTGTTTCCAGTTGAAAAATGGAGAGGTTTATGTCAGTAGAATAAGTAAACTCACTTATAATAATTATGGAGAGGCACATGGAGACTTCCTGAGACCATTAGTGGGATGCTATTAGGATCACTGTGGAGGTAGGAGGACATGATCAGGAGGGACACCTGACCGAAGAGAAGGTCAGTGCATGAGGAAAACAATAAAACTCATTCTGGTGGAGCAAGAATGGCAAAGAGACCTTTAAGACAGGGCTTTGAAGAACGAGAAAGAGAGGAAGGAGATGAAGGAATAAGTGCCCTTGCAGCCCGGAAAGCCAAGCGCATCCTGGGCTGCATCAAAAGAAGTGTGGCCAGCAGGGTGAGGGGGGGGATTCTATCCCTCTGCTCCACTCTGGGGAGACGCCCCTGCAGGGCTGCCTCCAGCTCTGGGACCACCAAGACCAGAAGGACATGGACGTGTTGGAGCGGGGCCAGAGGAAGCCACAAAGATGCTGTGAGGGCTGGAGCCCCTCTGCTGTGAGGACAGGCTTGAGAGAGTTGGGGGGGTTCAGCCTGGAGAAGAGAAGGCTCCGGGGAGACCTTAGAGCCCCTTCCAGTCCCTCAAGGGGCTCCAGGAAAGCTGGGGAGGGACTCGTGATCAGGGAGGGGAGCCATAGGACAAGTGGGAGGGTTTTAACCTGAAAGAGGGGAGATTGAGATGAGATGTGGGGAAGAACTTCTTTGCTGTGAGGGTGGTGAGACCCTGGCCCAGGTTGCCCCAAGAAGCTGTGGCTGCCCCATCCCTGGAGGTGTTCAAGGCCAGGTTGGAGGGGGCTTTGAGCAACGTGGTCTGGTGGGAGGTGTCTCGGTTGGAATTGGATGATCTTTAAGGTCCCTTCCGTCACAAACCATTCTATGATTCTTCTCTGTGAGATGCCAGCAGTGAGGACCCTCGGTGACGGAAGCCCAGTTCAAGACTCGTGTTTTGCTTAAGCCTTAGCCTAAAGAGGGCTGTTAGCAAGGCACATACCGTGTGATCTTCTGCATATGGAAAGAGTCTGTTAACTCCTAATGAGGATCCAGATTGGTTCCTGTCAGAGTGGGTACAGAGAGACACAGCAGTTCTCTTTAGAAGTGACCCCAGTACATATGTACACGCACACCCAGTGCGTTTGAGCGAAACCATACCAAATAAAAACAGCTCCAAGGATAAGGATTTTGGACCTTAGGTTTCGTGGCAGCGATGTCTTTTTAATTCTCTTGTTGTTGTTTCATTGTTCGGAGCCTGTCTTTGGGTTTTTGGGTGGGAGTTTTGCTCAGGCTGCTTTCTCCGGCAATTTCCTCTGATTCTCACCCACAGAGTTGTGTCCTAATTCAAGACAAATGTCTTCTCTCAGCAGCTACGAAACACCCTATTGAATTAAGGAGCAAGTGGATGAAATGGAAATACTGTGGACCCTATTGCCCTTTCCGTATTCTTACAAAATATTAACAGGGCGAACAGAAGGAACATTGAAAGGAGTTACCTTCTCGCCTGGAGACACCTAAGGCAGATTCAGGGATATTTAGCTCGGGATAAACCTTATAATTAGTCTGAGCTTTACAAACATGTATTCTGTTTGTCCTGGAATTCTTACGTTTCCCCCCATGGCTTTAAGCCATCCTGAATTTAATTTACCACTTGCCATTCTCTCGGTAAGAGAAAAATTTCCATGGGGTGGGGGGGGGAAGGTGTGGGAGGTTACATCTGTAGTAGATCGAAGTCTGGTTATTGAGTTTATACTTTAATACGGCGTGGAATTAGAAAGACTTTGTTTCTAAGTGGTGCTCCTCATCCTCACCCGAGTCTTAAGTGCAGTTAGGAGGATGTTAATTGGCGTGCCAGGCCAAAGGGGAGTGAAATTACCTGTACCATGATACAGGGGAATCATAGAATCATAGAATGGTTAGAGTTTGAAGAGACCTTAAAGATCATCTAGTTCCAACCCCGCTGCCATGGGCAGGGACACCTCCCACCAGACCAGGTTGCTCAAAGCCTTGGCTTGAGCCTGGCCTTGAGCCCCTCCAGGGGTGGGGCATCCGCAACTTCTCTGGGCAACCTGGGCCAGTGTCTCACCACCCTCACAGCAAACAATTTCTTTCTGCTATCTAACCTAAATCTCCCCTCTTTCAATTTAAAACCATCACCCCTTGTCCTGTCACTACACTTCCTGACAAAGAGTCCCTCTCCGGCTCTCCTGTAGGCTCCCTTCAGATATTGGAAGGCTGCTATGAGGTCTCCCCGGAGCCTTCTCTTCTCCAGGCTGAACAACCCCAGCTCTCTCAGCCTGTCTTCACAGCAGAGATGCTCCATCCCTCTGATCATCTTCATGGCCCTCCGCTGGACCCCTTCCAAGAGGTCCATGTCCTTCCTGTGTTGAGGCCTCCAAAGCTGGACACAGTGCTCCAGGTGGGGTCTCACGAGAGCAGAGTAGAGGGGTAGAATCACCTCCCTTGACCTGCTGGCCACACTTCTCTTGATGCAGCCCAGGATGCGGTTGGCTTTCTGGGCTGCCAGTGCACATTGCCGGCTCATGTTGAGCTTCTCATCCACAAGCACTCCAAAGTCCTTCTCCTCAGGGCTGCTCTCCAGCCATTCTCCGCCCAACCTGTATTTGTGCCTGGGATTGCCACGTCCCAGGTGCAGGACCCTGCACTTGGCCTGGTTGAACTTCATGCAGTTTGCAAAAGCCCACCTCTCCAGCCTGTCTAGGTCCCTCTGGATGGCATCCCTTCCCTCCAGCGTGTCGACCATGCCACCGAGCTTGGTGTATCAGAGTTAGGTTGATGGTTAGACTAGAAAGGGGGAAGGGTTTTACCGCTTTCCTTTTACTTCTCTAGCGATAGGAGCATCAATTCCCCAACATCCCTTGGAAAGTGGCCCCGAGCTGCCTAACAATTTATGCCTTCAGTTGAAAAATATATTTCCCGCTCTCTGCAAAAGAAACTCTGGGCTTACTTTGGTAAATATTTACTTTTGTCTCAAGGCATGAAATTCCTTGCTTCCATGTTGTTTTTTTTTTCCTCGTCTCTTTGTCTTTTCGATTCCATTTTAACAGGAAATCCTGTTTGTTAATGCAAAGCCTCCATTAAGTTTTCCGAGTAACCACTGAATTTGCTTCTAGACTTTTTCTGCAAGTGTGTCGTGACCGAGTGGTTTTCTACTTATTAATAAGAAAATTTCTTTAGGAGGCAGAATTTGGAATGTCTTTATTGTACATCAGTTACAGATCTCCATTCATGTGTAAGCAATGGCAGATAAAAGAATACTCTTTCAAATTAATCAGAAGCTTTTGTTGTCAGCTAAAGATACCTTGAAGTACTTCATTTATTTTGATCCAAGTTCAGGACTATAGAATTAAAAGGGTAGTCTTTGATGATTGCTGTTTAACGGGAAGATGGGATAGAAATCATTTACAGAATCACATGGGGTTGGAAGGAACCTCTGGAGATCATCTTGTCCAAACCCCCTGCCGAAGGAGGTCCACCCAGAGCAGGTTGCACAGAAACTTGTCCAAGCGGGGTTTGAATGTCTCTAGAGAAGGAGACCCTGCCACCATCCTGGGCAGCCTCTTCCAGTGTTCTGCCACCCGTTTGTTTACCCAGGTTGCGTTAAAATCGTGTGTGATGCTTTGGGATTTGGCCTGACGTAGTAGGCAGCTGAGGCACGCGGCCTGTTTCCAAGGGGACACAAACTTATATTTTTGAGAAGACACTAGACAAAAAAAGTCAAAAAAAAGTCTTGTCACCGCCCGGCAAAGTCGGAACGTGGCAATACCAGCCTCACGTGGACCTTGTGCTACCTGGGAGAAACCCTTTAAACACTCTTTGGTGAGTAAGTCCATCAATGATGCCCATACAAAACCCTTTTATTTGCATATATGACCTTTTTGGAGACGGCTCACCCTAAATCTCTTGGTTTCACAAGGGATTTACTATTAGGTGGACCTAATAGTAAATAGTAAATACAGCAGAGCTTTATTCAGCAGAAGTTAGTCACGCTTCACTTTTACAAGATCAGAAAGAAAGATATAAAGTGCGCTCTTGTTTTCTGTTTAGCAATTTGACGTCTTAATTGGTTACTTTCTCCTTCCTGGGATCCTAAATATCTCCCAGGCATTACAGTTGGGCTCAAGTAAATAAGAGCGGTGTCCCTCCGTGGAGTCAACTGCCCCTTGGAGTTCTCCACGGCTATTCTCTCCAGTTATTTCTATTTACGTGTCATTATGGCTTGGATAATTCAAACGCAAAACGCCTCAAGGGCTCTTCAGTAGACATGGGCATTTTGGGACTTAGTGATTCTATTTTTCTGCAGTTATTCACGCTAAATGGATTTCTCCCAGGGCCTGGTTCCTTAAGTGCTTACAGAAACCTTCTCCATCGCTCCCGGAAAGGCTGGTCAACTGGCCCTACTGCACTCGCTTGCAACCGGTCCCCCCCCATATAGAGCTATAGGCCAATACGTTTATTGTATTTCATACGAAACACGGTGCATTTGGGTTGATGTGACCTCTCATGTGACCATACATGAAGCCTTCCTCGAGCAGATTCAGGTCCTCTGATTGGAAATATCTGTGCCGGTGTCTTATCCAGTACAGGAGTAGATCTCTCGTGCCGTAGCACTCTTTATTTTTTTGCTGTAATCCGTTAAAAAATAGGTCAAACCCAAGAAATGTTCACATCTACAGGAATTAAGGTACGGTTTTAACTTTGAGATGTCAGGTTTCAAGACGACGATATTTTTAGAGCTTGCTATATAAAGGCGGGTGGGTTTTTTTTTAACATGATTATGGCGTTCGTGCAGGCATTGTAAAACCCTATTGTTTAAGGAGTATTTGCATAACATGGTTTCGGTGTTTTAGGGCTTATATTTAATTCTTTAAAATTGAGAACAATAGTGCATTTGGCACGTATGTGAGAGCGGAGAGAAGGAACAGCACGCAGTACTGCTGAATTGTTCGAGAACATTCATCGTCAAATTTTTTGATCCGTGGAACTGGTTTTTTTCCATCGCCAGATAGTGGTTTGTGTTTGTGTGCTCTTGGGTTTATTTACGGGGTCCTTCTGAACCAGGAGAGTGAGGAGAAAAGATTTAAACCGCCTGAATTTCCAAGCTTCAAACAAATAATATTGAGCAGCACTTTAGCCCTGAAGTAATTCTGTACCCAGGGCTTATAGGATATTTTTAAACATTCAGATAATTGGAAATTTGTCTTCTTGAGAAGCTCGCTGTCATTTGTTTTGGGAGAACTTCAATCCTTATCCCTTCTTTCTGTCATACAGCTCCATCTGACCTTCTTCTGCTCCTACTCTCTGACCCTTGGTTTTTCAGCTTCAAAGGTTGTTCATGTCTTCCTCACCCGAAGTTGTAGCTTTTTTTCTCCTTTTTTGGGGGGGTCCAGTTTATTTCTTTCCAGAATATCTAAAATGTTGCATGTGAAACCCATCTTTTTCACGGTGTGTCTTTCAAACCTCCCCTAGTTTTGGTTGACGTGGAGATCTGCTATTTGTGGACCTTGGGACGTTTGGCGTGTTTTGACCCCGTCGGTTGGGTGATCTCCGACATAAATCTTCCTTTCTGTAAGCCGAGCAAGTGTCACTTCCCGTCTGTCTGAATACACACCTAAACTGCTTCACATTTTCCACAAGGTTTATGAAATTGCTTATTTTATTGAAATATTGCCCTGTTAATTGTCAAAGATGGGACAAGTGACAGACGTGTTACTCTTCTTGCCTGTAATGGTGCCGATGCACCAACGTAAGAATGCAAAGGTTTAATTCTGGAGATACCTTTGCTGGTTTTACCTTCTCCAGATGTTTTTAACGCTACAAAACCCACAAATACAGTGAATGGAGGTGTCTCCCAAGAGCATTTGTTGTCTGCATGTTTAATCAGATTATGTAGCATGGGAAAAAAAGAAATTAAATTGTATAGAAACTATACAGTAGTGTTTCTTCCATCTCTTTTGATACAGTATGTGTAGACCAGTACCTAAATCCATGTAGGACCAGCAGAGACCACTTTGGTCGTATAGTCTGACCTCGAACATAAACCAGACCAAAGATGAAATCAATTCCTCCTCCTGGGCTGGGATTTCTGGAATTTCTATGTTTTTTCTATCCAGTCTTGGTTTAAAGACTTCCATCACTGTCCCAACCCATGGACTACCATCCCTGGTAGAGCCAGACTGTGCTGTGCGTGGACACCTCTTCTCCTGGACATGGGGTGACCAAGGGTTGTCCCCAGGTCCATGTCTTGTCTGTCATTCCCATGTCTGGGCTCAGCCTGAGTGCAATAAAACCTGGATGCAGTTTAGGAGGAATCCCAGTCCAGCTTTTCTGTGTGCTATTAGTGACTTGCAGAGCTTCAAGGACCAAGTGGAAGGGGACTGGCAGAGCCCAAGGATGGTGATGCCACACCAATGGGTGGCTTTGAGTTTGTGTTCAAAGTGCAACCTCCTCCTCTTCCCGATGTGTTGTAGCAGAGATGCACTGGGCTTCCTCCCATGGGAGCCCTGACAGTGTAAATAGGATTTATTGTGCCTTATGCCTAGTTTGAACCACCTCTGTAAGTCCTTTGGAGTCCTCAGCACAAGAAGGACTTGGACCTGTTGGAGTGGGGCCAGAGGAAGCCATGAAGACGCTCCAAGAGCTGGAGCCCCTCTGCTGTGAGGACAGGCTGAGAGAGTTGGGGTTCTCCAACCTGGAGAAAAGAAGGGTCCGGGGAGACCTTAGAGCCCCTTCCAGTCCCTCAAGGGGCTCCAGGAAAGCTGGGGAGGGACTCTTGATCAGGGAGGGGAGCCATAGGACGAGGGGGAAGGGTTTGACACTGAAAGAGGGGAGATGGAGATGAGATTTCAGGAAGAAATTCTCTGGGCAGCCTGTTCCAGGGCTCTGCCACCCTCAAGGTAAAGAAGTTCCTCCTCACGTTTAGATGGAACTTCTTATGTTCAAGTTTATGCCCGTTACCTCGTCCTGTCACTGGGCACCCCCAAAAAAACCTGTCGTGCTTTATCTTATTTCTACTCTTATTGGAAAAAAATTGAGTGTGCTTGACAAGGTCTGGTTTTCTATGCCAGGGATACGAATGGGTCTCACCATCGCTGTTTCATTATTACGCTCAGGATTATCTTGGGTCGTCCTATTGAGTTTCTTAAAATCAAGTACACTGGTACCTTTCCATCTCATTGTCCAAAGCTTTCAGAAAGCTGCAAAATTTGGCAAAGTCTGAGTTTGGATTTGCTTCCAACTTCTAATTTTAATTCCCTTAACTTTTTTTCTAATTTTTTAGTTAAAAAAAAATCCATTTTATACATTCATTTTTTTTTTATGTGAGAAGTTTACTTTATAAGCTGTTTCCATCTGCTGTAAATCAGACTTTGTGCAGAACTTGCAGAAGCTTTTTTTACTTTTTTCTTCATGATTGTTGGCTCGTGATTTTTGGTTGACCATGAAGAAAGTTGTTAAATGAGTTCCCATTATTGGCTTTTTTTTGCTTTTTTTTTTTTTTTTTTTTTTTGGATCCACGGGCTTTGTGGAATTGGCTTTTTGAAAGCATTAAGTTCATGGATTACTGGTTTGAATTTTTGAATTTTATTGTGTGTGCAAATAATACTTAATCAAATCACTCCTATTTAGGCAACCATTACTGTTTTGGCTGTAATAATTTCTTTATTGATTGAGATTCACCCTTACAACTTCATCTGGGTAGAGGGAGTTAAGAGACCGATGCTTTCTTAATTCCTAAAAATCAGAAAAAGACCCTGAGATTGTCGTTCAGCCTTGAGTCTTCCTCATTGGTTGGGCTCGTCCGTGGCGTGGTTTGATGATCCGTAATAGATGCCAGTTGTTATTTCATCTTGCTGTTATTCCAACCTGTTATTTTGCTTTCTAAACAGTGGTCCTTAAATGCTTCTGTGAGTGAGAGATGGGGTGAGGTACCAAGACATTTTAATTGTTCTGAATATAATTTGTTATTGTTATAAAATCACAGAATCACAGGCTGGCGGGGGTTGGAAGGGACCTCTGGAGATCATCTAGTCCAACCCCCTGCCAAAGCAGGGTCACCCACAGCAGGTTGGACAGGAACGTGTCCAGGTGGGTTTTGAATGTCTTCAGAGAAGGAGACTCCACCACCTCTCTGGGCAGCCTCTTCCAGGGCTTTACCACCCTCAAAGGAAAGAAGTTTTTCCTCACGTTCAGATGGAATTTCCCATGTTCCAGTCTGTTCCCATTGACCCTTGTCCTGTCACCAGGAGCCACTGAGAAGAGTCTGGCCCCATCCTCTAACACCTGCCCTTAGATAGTGCTCAGTGTTGATGAGGTCCCCTCTCAGTCTTCTCTTCTCCAGGCTGAACAGCCCCAGGTCTCTCAGCCTTTCCTCAGCAGAGAGATGCTCCAGTCCCTTGATCATCTTTGTAGCCCTCTGCTGTCCCCTCTCCAGCAGTTCCCTGTCCTTCTTGAACTGGGGAGCCCAGAACTGGACCCAGTGCTCCAGATGGGGCCTCTGCAGGGCAGAGCAGAGGGGGAGGATGACCTCCCTCGACCTGCTGGCCACGCTCTTTTGAATGCTCCCCAGGAGACCGTTGGCCTTCTTGGCCACAAGGGCACATTGCTGGCTCACGGTAGTTGTCTGTATTGGGTGAGATCAAAGGGCTGTCAAGCTCCATAGTGTGTCTGACAGTCAATGGAAAAGAACGGAAGGAAGAAGAAAAGTATTCTGGGAGAAAACTCTGGATGCTTGTCAACCTGTGCAAGCTGCACATGTTGACATATATATATTTATATGTATATGTGTATATACGTATTTTTCATATAGGCATATATACATATTTTTCAATTTGATATCAGCTTGATTTTTAGTGGGGTAAAAAATAGAAGTTTGACTAAGACACATGAGGGAAATTTGGGAGACGGTCTTTATTTCCACTTCGGCATGAATTGACACTTGTCTCGTGTGCCTTGTTTTGGGGAGGGGAACGTCCTTGTTGTAAAACATCGTTGCCGTTTTTAAATCGCATTATTCATGCCTTAAAAATCCAAATAAAGCCCCAAACCTTCCAGGCACTGAGGATGGGACTACCACATAATCACGCATCTCCTTTAGAAGGCAACGTTTGTCGACTATAAAAGATTTTTATGAACTAAATTTCATGCAAATTCCTTTTGAGGATTGTAATTAAATCTGTTTCGATACTTTAAAAACTAAGTTGATATTTTTCAGGGTGGTTTTCAGCGGTAGAGAGAGGGGAATCACAAGAAGTGAATTGCTTGGTGGTGAAGTTCTACACCATTTCAGGAGGCAACGCTGCTTCCTTCAGAGCTCCAAATTCATCAGTTAATCACAGCATCTGGCCTTAATTTCTTCTCTTTAATTGTAGCGTTTCTGTGGAGCTCTGGGTGCAGTTCGACATGTTTTTATTCTTAGCATGGAAAAATTCCTGCCTACGTGTCCCTGCCCTCGTGCTCCTCTACGGGATGGTTCTTTGAGAAGGTTGACCAACTTCTGAAGAAGAGAATTGTGTTGGGCTGGTTTATTTTAACCTGAATATTGGTGTTCTGGGCAGAGGTCCCAGGAAGAAGTGTCCCAGCCCAGGTTGCGAAGGTGATGAGATGTGGTAGGAAAGCAAAGCTTCGCAAGGGGTGAAAGACAAAAACTGGTGCCAAAGACAACCTACAATAGAACATGTCCCTTCTCTCCTGCTTTGGAAATAGAAATCAGCCACCAGGGCTTGCTTATGCCATAAACGAGCACTCTAGTTTAGTTACATCATGCTTAATTTAAAAAAAAAAAAAAAGGAAAATATTTAAGGAAGCAAAAATAGGACATAAAGAAATAGTCTTCCATCCTTTTCCTTTCTCCTTCTTTTTGCCGGTTCTTTCCGTCTGTCAGAGAACAGAAATTTACTCTTCTCTCTTCCGATTCCATGTGGAATATCAATGTATGTGCATTTTCCTCTCCACACGTATTGAATAAATTCACTTTTCAAAATTGTGATCCCACTTCTCTGTGTTTAAATTTCTTTGATAGCCAAAATGCTTTATGCGTTTTGGAGAAGAACCTACTTGTTGGAAATCCTTGCTCTTCCAAATTCTTCCTCTCCGTGAAATTATCTGTATCTTCTGAAGCCGAAAGACACCAGATTTAACCGGTTCTTGCTACACAACCCACACACCCCCCCCATAAGCATCACCAGGTTGGTTTTAACCGATTATTCTGTCTCCGCAGCACTAGATGGTGCTGATGACAGTATCTCTGAGCCTTCAAAACCACCAGTGATTGGAAAAGCAGTGCTGCTGGTTCAGAGCAAGGACCGCTTTGCAAATCCAAATCTGAATTTCGACAGAAACACCAGTCTGTGAATACAGAAGGGGGAAAGATGGAAACCCTTCTGGTGTATCTTATTTCTGCGTTGACTTCTTTTTAACAGGGAACGTTTTCTAGTGGTTTTTGACTAATAGTTGTGAATTAGTGGGAGGTTGGCGATTGGTCCCAGCAATGACACATCTCGGCGAGGCTGTGTTGGATAGCATGCAGAAAAAGAATAAGATTCTGGTTTTCATGATGTCAAATATATTGTGTTACCCTGAAAACACCAAATATTCTCAACCCTTGTAACCACCACGGAGGTCTTGTAATCTCATCTGACGTTCTTGCCGTATCGGTCCAGTTGTGATTATCACCGCCCCAGCGATAGTGTCCTGGTGGGACTGGGATTTGGGTGGCTGTGGAACCAGCCCTGGTTTCAACCGTGCCCATTCCTCGTGCTGAACCTTGAGGAAGGTACAACCTACCCAAGGGCTCTCATCTGGGTTCATTAGATACCTTAAGTGTGGCAAAGGTTGTCCGTAAAAGGAAGCTATTAATCTGTTCTAAGAAATATCTGACTGAAGAGGTGTTGGGTAATGGTGGAATTTATTGAGTTGGCGCTTGGGAGGTAAGATTTGGGCTTAAGAAGCGTAACTAAATCCTTGTGGTGGTGAGAAGTGTTGGAAAAGCCTTTTCCCGAGGCTCTTGACAAGCAATGAGGGGACAAACAGTGATACTCCGAGGAATCTACTCCTACAGTCTGTGAAGGACACGATATCAATGATGTACGTTAAGTAAAAAAAATAATAAGGGGACTTCTTCAAATGCTGAGCATCCTTTCTTGAGGCAGAGAAGCTTTCCAAACACTGAAGCTGTGCTCCAGCTCTAAGAAGTAGAAGCTATCTAGAATATAACACTGAGGTAGTATTTCGCTACTTAGTTTTTTAATTACTAAACTGACTTTAATTAATAGCACCTTTGCTGTGAGGACAGGCTGAGAGAGTTGGGGTTGTTCAGCCTAGAGAAGAGAAGGCTCCAGGGAGACCTTCGAGCCCCTTCCAGTCCCTCAAGGGGCTCCAGGAAAGCTGGGGAGGGACTCTTGATCAGGGAGGGGAGCCATAGGACGAGGGGGAATAGTTTTAAACTGAAAGAGGGGAGACTGAGATGAGATCTGGGGAAGAACTTCTTTGCTGTGAGGGTGGTGAGACCCTGGCCCAGGTTGCCCCGAGAAGCTGTGGCTGCCCCATCCCTGGAGGTGTTCAAGGCCAGGTTGGAGGGGGCTTTGATCAACGTGGTCTGGTGGGAGGTGTCCCTGCCCAGGGCAGGCGGTTGGAACAAGGTGATCTTTAAGGTCCCTTCCAACCCAAACCATTCTATGATTTTGGAACTGAATCTGGTGAACTAGGAGTCTGCCACTGCTCCTTGTCCCAAGAGCAAGAGTAACCAGCCCTAAGAGCAGCGTGCTGAGCCATTAGTGAATTTTTTGGTGCTTGTTTGTCAAGGCAGCCTTTTTACCCTCTAAGGACCAACGCGGTCATCCTAGGAAAGCCTGACAGGAGTCCTGCAGTGCTTCAAAAGAAGCCAGAGAAATGTTTTTAAATACAGAAATCCTTAAAACACATGACCTTTACCAAGATGTGAAGAGGGGAACATGGGTTATCTGGGAACTGAAAGCCATATTTGAGATATCCAGTGGCTTTACAGAATTATTTGACTCCTTGAAGCTACTGAGCGGTACCTGGTGGCCTTTGTCCACTGCTTCTGCTGACATCTCATCCCTCCTTCCACCATTGCAGTCAAGTTACATTCTCCTTTTATATCAGATATCACAGCCTCTGTGAGTGTCCTCGCTGTGCTTTTTTTTTGGAATGGACAAAAAAAAAAATATCTTTATTTCTCTGTATGTATATGGACCTCTGATTTCACAGGTTGCTTTTAAAGCTGAGGGTGATGCTTTATTCCTTGACTTAGGCTAAAATGAATTTGAAAAGCACTTAGACGATCAAACTGCCAAAACTCAGCCTCCAAATACCCAAAGCTTCCGTCATATACTTGGATTCTTCCTGTACCAAGCAAATAGGTTATTGAAATGAATAATAACACAAGATGTTTAAGGATACATTGCAATATATTGCATGAGGTGCTGAGCTTAAAAATGGCATTTTAGTCAACACATGAACGAAAATTGCATGTAGACCATTACTTCTGTTGTAGTTTGACTTTTTAAGAAGGTAACCGTGACCGTATGATGCTCTTCACGTCATTTATTGTATAGAACGCTTCTCATTCAAATTCTGCTGTTGCTTAGCCCAGATGTTAAAAAAAAAACAAAAAAAATAAGTTCTGCAATTATCGTGCGTTGCATTTTTTAAATTTCCTCATTCAAGTTTGTGTGTGTAATAAAACATCTCTTCTGACGGGATATTTCAGAACGCTATTGTGAAATGATTTTAATCCCCCCCCCCCCCCCTTTTTTTTTTCCCCCTCCAGCTTATTTTCTTTGCTGTCTAAAAAACACAACAAAGTGTTGGAGCAGGCGACGCAGTCCTTGAGAGGTTCCCTGGGTTCAAACGACTCTCCCCTTCCCGATTATGTGAGTATCGAGCTTCCACATTTTGGTGGGTGCTTCAAAACAGAAGCGGGGCATCCCTCAATCTCCAAAGATTTATCGAAACGGGTGACGGCTCAGTAACCACCGACACCAAAATACAGGAACCTGTATGAATGATGTCATGTCTGAAACGTCTTTTTTTTTTTTTTTTTAAAAATAAAATTACACTTACAAATGGCAAAACAACACCACGACTATTCCTAGCGCGAAGACTTACTGTACCTCATCGGCTCGCAATTCCCGTACAGTTAAAAAACACCATTTTTAAGAACGGGCCCTTGGCATCCGCAGGAGGTTCAAATGCCTACGAATTCTTGAAAACGATTCCCTAAAAATGCTTGAAAAACAATTCCCAGTGAGCTTTTGGGGGAGCGCTGCAGTCGTGGGACAAATTGGTATGTTCTGAAGATGGGAATACGTAGAGTCCTCTTCGGTTTTACTGAGCCAATACCCACAAATAGGCAACAATTTTGTAATTTAATTGCACGGCTTGTTGGAAAATCTCTAGTTTCGGTACGAGGAGATGTCTTCCAAGGACTTTGAATAATATCTTTGTACTGCTGAAGTATCGTTGGTTTGTACTCGTTTGAACTCTCGCTGCGAGGCTGTGTGAAAAAAAGTCGATTTATCGGTTGCTCTGGATTTTTGAGGACGAAAAATGTAACAACTGTTTTATTTTCAGCCTTAATACGTGTTCCAGGACATGCCTTTTTGAGACTTTACTGTCATATTACTCTAAACGTGAAGTAGAAAAGTGCCTAAAAAAGATAATTTGACGTAATAATTTAATGGCTTAAATTTGATTTAACTAATTGGGGTTTTTAATGTGCGTCTTTCAGCTATTATTGCTGACACGTACCATACAAACTAGAGGCACTTCGTTATTCAGAGACACGCGGGTCTAGAATCATAGAATCATAGAATTGCCTAGGTTGGAAGGAACCTTTAAGATCATCTAGTCCAACCATAGTCTAGAGAGAGAACGGATCGGGTTTTTCCTGTGTATTCCCCCTCTCTTTCCGTGCTCTAATTCACGTGAAGCTCCTTACGACACCCGTGGTTTTAGGGCTTCTCATTTCTCTCCCAGAAGTTGCCATCTGACCTTTAATTCTTGGAACTTGAAACACTTCAGCAAGAACCTCCTCGAGTTAGTTTGTGGTTAAGGAGTGGGAGATCCCACTTCTCTTTGCGTGGTAAGGTGATACACAAGCTGGATAAAGCTCTTTCCTCTGCATGGGCTCGAAAAACTGGAAGCTCTCGAGACTTCAGACACCTCGAAGAGGATTTGGTGGCCCTTTCCCATGGCTTCGCTTCTCAAGGAATAGGGGTTCCTGGTATAGGGGCTTCCACTGCGGTATTTTGGATGCATTTTTGAGTGTCGTGCTTGATAATGCTCTTGGGGCTGTATTTGTCGGAGGTGATTAACCCTAGTGTCATGTGCGGTTCTGGTTTTAAGCAATTACACTGCTACATGTTCAAATACCTCCCGTGGTCTCATGGGTCTTTATTGAGCTCTCCTGGAGTGCTGTGGGGCTTCAGTTGGCTTTCAGGGCAAAGGGAGGCTTCTTTGGTGGAGGTGATGGCTTTTCATACCGGAGATACATGGTACCATATCATACCAGAGACAAGAAGGCTCCGGGAAGACCTTAGAGCCCCTTCCAGTCCCTCAAGGGGCTCCAGGAAAGCTGGGGAGGGACTCTGGATCAGGGAGGGGAGCCATAGGACGAGGGGGAAGGGTTTGACACTGAAAGAGGGGAGATTGAGATGAGATGTGGGGAAGAACTTCTTTGCTGTGAGGGTGGTGAGACCCTGGCCCAGGTTGCCCCGAGAAGCTGTGGCTGCCCCATCCCTGGAGGGGTTCAAGGCCAGGTTGGAGGGGGCTTGGAGCAACCTGGTCTGGTGGGAGGTGTCCCTGCCCAGGGCAGGGGGGGTTAGAACTGGATGGTCTTTAAGGTCCCTTCCAACCCAAACCATTCTATGATTCTAGAGCTGGTTCTACATAACATGCAGTGCCCCCGCCCAGAGGGGTTGGAGTGAGCGCTTGGGACAGGGTTTATGGGCACAGGAGCTCCATAAACTGGAATTGCTGCTAAAGGCTGTGTATTTTGATACCAACCTCTGAGTCGTTGTGGTTAAATAACTGCCAAGCATCTTCAGATCCCTGGAGAATAGGGCTGAAATAGGGCTGAAACACTAACTTCTATGCCTGATAGAGGGACTGCAGTTGTATATGGCCTGTTGTCAGAATATTGATTTTATGAAAAGAGCCTTATATTTTCTTTTCTAGACAAACAAATTACCATCCCCGCTGTTCAGAGGAAAGAAAACAGCATGATACACACATGTGTTTGTAAAAGAGCACATATATATAAATACCTATATAAGTGCACACACCCATAGGCATTAATGTGAAGATATCTATGTGTATATATTTCAGGATGTGTAATAATTTGGTGCTTGAAAACGATTTTATGGATTTTGGGCTTCTTTTTAGCTTACTGGATGCAAACTCTACTGCAGCTGAGAAAGGACCCAAGTACGTAGTTATCCCCGAGCAGACGGAGCCAGCTGAGAAATGCAGTTTATGGGGAAGCGCTCTGGAGTGCAGCCTGGAGATTTAGATGCTTCCCTGAATTTCTTCCCGTTTATTGTCGGTGCGACGTAGGGAGGGAGGGGACAAGGACAGCAGTTGGAAAGATTGCTGTAGGGGAGAACTGAAGTCCATTGCCTGTATTTTGGAAGAAGAATGTATACTTTTATGCATGGCTTTTTTTTTTTTAATGTCCAATGGACATTTTTTTAATGGACTCAATGATCTCAAAGGTCCCTTCCAACCAAGAAGATGCTGTGATTCTGTGAAATAGTTCATGTTCCAGCACAGGCAATTGACTATATAAAAAGTTGAGGCCAGATTTCATTTACTTCAGCATATTCTGCTCCTGAAAGCCCATGTTTGTGTTGTCTGTAAGAATAGGGAAAAATCTGAGAACTGAGATAACTTTAAGTGTCTGAAGAACTGAAGCTCGTTCTACCACCGTATGCCAGTGTGGAGCTGGGAAAGGGGGAACACTGAGGTTGCCTCCTCTGCCCAGGTTTACATCTAGGGAGGAGGAGGATTGTTTAGCAGACTATTCTCGTCATAGGTTTCATTCAGATCAGTCAAACATATGCTTTAAAAAATACATTTCTCCTTATTTTAATTATTTTTTAATTTATTTAATTTAGAATTACTTTTTTTACGGCGCTGTGTAATCCAAAAGGGAATTTTCATGGTACCTGCATCACAAGGGGTAAATCGTCCGTAAAATTATTCTAGGTCTTGTTTATGGTTTTACCTTTCTACTCATTGGTGAGTACCAGACTTCAAAAACCAAATTATGGTAAATACTGTGAGTTCCTTCTTAGGGCTAGACCAAATGGAGATGAGATGGGCATCTCTTAATTCCGGAATGCTCGAGGTGTAGTAGTGTTTTTCCCATACTTTGCTTCCGTTACTGTGAACACCCAAGTTCTTGACCTAATATACAGTCCCTAAGCTGCTGATCATCAATGGTGCTAAGAATATATTGGGATTCTCCTTTTTTGTGGTCTTTTTGTGAGTATCCGCTGTGGACTACCATCGAGTCTGTGGTGTGCCGATAAAGCTGTGGGTGTTGTGCTGTCAACTAGAAAAAGGAACTGACCCAGTTGGCTTTTAGAGTGCTCTTGTTGAGGTTTTCTGAGCTTTAAAAAAGAAATAAGAGCAAAATGTTTTATTTATTAAGGCTGGACCAGTTTCCTGGTCCTTTCCTGATAAACTGTTGTCAATACAATGGGATTCAGGAGCAGGATGGAGAATCACAGAATGATATGGGGTTGGAAGGGACCTCTGGAGATCATCTAGTCCAACCCCCCTGCTAAAGCAGGGTCAACCAGAGCAGGTTGCACAGGAACGTGTCCAGGCTGGGTTGGAATGTCTCCAGAGAAGGAGACTCCACCACCTCTCTGGGCAGCCTGTAAGTCAGGGCAGCTTGAGAAGTCAGTGGGGAGAAGAGAAGAACCCCCCGTCATCCAACCATCACCTTGAAGACAGGATCCTTGGTTAGTCCAATTCGCAGGCTGCTTCATGTACTAGTTTTTAAATAAGCTTTATTATTGTTATTTCCATAGTAGCAATGACCTGTTTTGAAATACCGCAGTTTGGTCAAGTTGTCCTTGCCCATGAGGATCTCCAGGCTTGATTGGGAAAAATCCAGTCGGGGTTTTTATTGCTTTCTTCCAGTTCAAATCAAGACAAATTACTTAAGTAAACATATCAGTGGTGTTCTTAGTAATTTTATTACAGCCTGATGTAATTTGTTAAATCATAGATACTTAGCAGCAGAACTGGGAGCATGCTAACTTCCCTGAGAAAGCAGCACATCAGACCTGTTGTTGGAGCTGCCAGCTACCCAAACGGTTGATTTTTAAGGATTTCATGGCATTGTCTGCGATTTTGAGCACTTCAACACTTGTCATACTGCAGCTGGAAAGGAGGGATTCTCCTTAACTCTTTCTAGGAAAGGAGGGGATGGAGAATCATAGAATGGTTTGGTTTGGAAGGAACCTTAAAGACTATCTAGTTCCAAACATCCTGCCCTGGGCAGGGACACCTCCCACCAGACCAGGTTGCTCAAAGCCCCGTCCAACCTGGCCTTGAACCCCTCCAGGGATGGGGCATCTACCACCTCTATGGACAACCTGGGCCAGGGTCTCACCACCCTCATAGGAAAGAATTTCTTCCTAATATCTCATCTAAATCTCTACCCTCTTCCAGTTTGAAGCCATTACCCCTCATCCGATCACTGCATGCCCTTGTAAAAAGTCCCTCTCCAGCTTTCTTGTAGGCCCCCTTCAGATACTGGAAGGCTGCTATAAGGTCTCCCCGGAGCCTTCTCTTCTCCAGGCTGAACCCCCCCAACTCTCTCAGCCTGTCCCCACAGCAGAGGGGCTCCAGCCCTCTGATCATCTCCGTGGCCTCCTCTGGCCCCGCTCCAACAGGTCCATCTCCTTCTGATGTTGGTGGCGCCAGAGCTGGAGGCAGCCCTGCAGGGGGGTCTCCCCAGAGCAGAGCAGAGGGGCAGAATCTCCCTGGCTCTGCTGGCCACGCTGCTGGGGATGCAGCCCAGGATGCTGGGAGTTTTCTGGGCTGCCAGTGCACATTGCCGGCTCATGTTGAGCTTCTCGTCCACCAACACCCCCAAGTCCTTCTCCTCAGGGCTGCTCTCCAGCCATTCTCTGCCCAGCCTATATTTGTGTTTGGAATTGCCCCAGTCCAGGTGCATGACCTTGTACTTGGCCTGGTTGAACTTCATGAAGTTCGCACGGGCCCACCTCTAAAGCCTGAAGAAGAGTATAAATTTTGAATTTTGGCAAGCTTACGTCAAGGGGTTCAGAATTCTCTCCCTGATGTAAGAAAAAACCAAATTTGCTTAACACAAAATAAAAATGAACTGTAAGACTAGCTTTAGGTTCAGAGAGACCCAAGGCATCATCCCTTGGGTCTGCATTTGGATACAAAGCTTTTGATTTGGTTTCTAAATTTATTTCCGCATCACTTCATACAACACAGGGACGAGGGGGTTTATTTTTATGGCACTGGGAACCCAACCTCTTGTTTACTGGTGGTGGGCGTGAAGGCTGTGGAGTTCAAAGGAAACTCCCCGGGACACGTTTTGAGAATCACTCAACACCCAGGGTAGGGGTCATGGTTCTGAGCACCCCACGCTGCTGTCTGCGGGAGTTCTTCTCTTCCCATCCGTAGGGATTCTACCAACAGCCTTCGGTTGCATTAATGGAATAATATTAACAGAAAATAGCGTAGGTAAGATCATTACTAGCCACATAGGAAAAAAATGCTAAAATTCACTTCAGTTTAACTTTTTTTACCTTCCAAATTTTGGCTATTAACAAAAAAAAATAAAAATGCATTGTTCTATCCAGATGAAGCTTAAACGCTTTAGGAAAAATTCTAAAAATAATCCCACTTAGTGCCAATATCTTCAATTATGTCACATATAGGGCTGTCACTTAAACAGCACTTCGATGGTGGAGGGATTGTGTCAGTGATAGAAAAAATGTAATGTTAGACTTTTCTATTTACAAGTGGGCTCCTGTGAATATACAAAAAGCCATCCTTTAATTCCCTGGCTGAAATCTGATGGTTTTGTGTTATTTAGGGTATAGAAATAAATGCGTGTTGGCAATCCAGAGGGAAAAATGTAAAGAATAGGAGTGGAAGTAAGCTATGTGTATACCTATAAGTGTATCATAGACTCATAGAATGGTTAGAGTTGGAAGGGACCTTAAAGATCATCCAGTTCCAACACCCTTGCCATGGGCAGGGACACCTCCCACCAGACCAGGTTGCTCAAAGCCTTGTCCAACCTGGCCTTGAACCCCTCCAGGGATGGGGCAGCCACAGCTTCTCTGGGCAACCAGGGCCAGTGTCTCACCACCCTCACAGCAAACAATTTCTTTCTGCTATCTAATCTAAATCTCCCCTCTTCCAATTTTCCAATTTAAAACCATTACCCCTTGTCCTGTCACTACATCTCCTGACAAAGAGTCCCTCTCCGGCTCTCCTGTAGGCTCCCTTCAGATATTGGAAGGCTGCTCTGAGGTCTCCCCAGAGCCTTCTCTTCTCCAGGCTGAACAACCCCAGCTCTCTCAGCCTGTCCTCACAGCAGAGATGCTCCAGCCCTCTGATCATCTTCGTGGCCCTCCGCTGGACCCCTTCCAAGAGGTCCATGTCCTTCCTGTGTTGAGGCCTCCAAAGTTGGACACAGAACTCCAGGTGGGGTCTCACGGGGGCAGAGTAGAGGGGTAGAATCACCTCCCTTGACCTGCTGGCCACACTTCTCTTGATGCAGCCCAGGATGCGGTTGGCTTTCTGGGCTGCCAGCGCACATTGCCGGCTCATGTTGAGCTTCTCATCCACGAGCACTCCCAAGTCCTTCTCCTCAAGGCTGCTCTTCAGCCACTGGGCTGCTCTCCAGCCATTGATATATATAAATATATACATTGTAAATATAAATATATACAAAATATATATATTTTTATAAAAACATATATATACACACAGTATATAGTTTTATATATTATATATGTGTATATATATAAGGTCTGCAGTAGCAAAACTTGGTGGTACTGGGAGAGTTCCCAGTCAGAGCTGACTTTTCCTGGCTCTTTCCCAATCCAGTTAAATCTACCTGCTGTGCGGAGCTGGCGTTACACGGAGGCTTGGAATTCTGCGCATGTCAATGAGGTTTTTTTTCCCTCTCGTCTTAATAACGAGAATTCAACTTCGCATTCGGGCGATGAGATTTCTCTATTTCTTTTTTTGGGGGGGGAGGGGGGGGTTGGTGTTTTTTTTTTGTTTTCCTTCTCGCTTTGTGCTCCGTAATGGTCTAAATGAAGTCCAACATTTAGATTCTTCTTTGATTTTATCCTTGATTTCTGTGGTAAATAGAAAGCAGCTGTCGATTTAAGCATCTAATTCTTGAAACTCCTAGGCCCCTCAAGCGTCATCTGGAAATAATGTAGCTTGTAAAACAAAGCTAAGAAGAAAAAGCAATGTTTGTTTTATGTGGGATGAAGGACTTCAGTTGGGGTCCTTCTAATTCGGCCGTTATGAGGGTTATTAAAAAGCAGTATTACAAAAGGGGTTTCAAGAAAAAAAGAGCTTCTTTTTTTTTTGCAACTTGTATCTCCTTATTAGAGCTGATTATGTTCAAAGCTGCAAGTACTTCGTAAATAGTCGTTATTTTCGTTTCTCCAACAGAGAACCAGCCTAATCTGCCTCCTGTACGTGGGTAGACGTTAAAAGGTTCCCCTATTTTCATTTATTCCCCGGGAAGAAATTGTCTTTTGTAAATAAGGACTCCGTATTTATCTTAGAAATCTGGGATTGCTAAAGAGTAGGTGAAATAAAGTCTATGAACTGCAATATTAACTGTCTTTTAAACATAATGAAACAAATCTAAAAGCTATGAATTTTCTGGATTCAGTTGAGTTGCAGCGGATGAAAGATGATGGTACCAGTCTGGAGTCAGCCTTGTTTTCCAGTATCTCTAGTTTAGTTGTGGCCTTGCTCAACAACTAAAGCGAAATGAATCACAGAATCAGAGAATGATATGGGGTTGGAAGGGACCTCTGGAGACCATCTAGTCCAACCCCCTGCCAAAGCAGGTCCACCCACAGCAGGTCCCACAGGAACGTGTCCAGGCGGGGTTTGGAATGTCTCCAGAGAAGGAGACTCCACCACCTCCCTGGGCAGCCTCTTCCAGGGCTCTGACACCCTCACGGGAAAGAAGTTCCTCCTCATGGTTAGGTGGAACTTCTTATGTTCCAGTTTGTGCCCGTTCCCTCTTGTCCTGTCCCTGGGCACCACTGAAAAAAGCCTGGCCCCATCCTCCTGACACCCACCCTTGAAGTATTTATAGGCCTTGATCAGATCCCCCCTCAGGCTTCTCTTCTAGAATGTTCTAGAAATACCTAATACTAAGAGCTGTGGACTAAAATCTTTTGTCCACAATATTTGTCTGCCGTTGCATTGTCATATAAATCTTGTTGTGTCCCTTCCGTGTCACTAAGCAGAGTTTTTTCATGTAATAATAAGGAATTTCAGGTAAGGTTACGGGATGTTGCGATGCAAATGTATTTTGACGAAGGGTGATGTGCAAAAAAGTAACTCATTTGCTATCAATGTGAACAATATTTGAGCCATAAGTAAATATTGTGATGTTTTGGGGATCATGTAATACATTCTCTGCTTGCATATCTAAGACTGCATTAGATATGTAGCGGCTCTATCTAATTTTTTTTAATTGTCTCAAGAACTGATTTAACGCAGAGCTCTGCCACCAGACCTAAGTGTTTCCCTCTAAGTGCTTGCTATCGCGAAGAAATAGGAAGCCTTCCCCGCCATCGTCTGATGACTCTAGTAATGATGCAGAAATGAAATTAAACCCACTTCCGAATCAACTGGTCAGCCGTAACAGAATTAGCGGCAGGCAATTAACGTCGTTTAGCGGGTAGCCTGTAAAATACTGCTTAGTGGTAACTGCCGCGAACGGACCGAACGGGTGTTGCTTCTTCAGCTGTAGAATTGAAGACGCCGTGGGCGGAATGGGAAATTTTTGGCCAATTAAATCAAGACTCCTAATTGAAATATATCCATATTTGTTAAATAGTTGGGGCGGGGGGGGGGGGAAGCTAAATTAGTTTATTTTGTCTTAATGTTTCTTCAAAACTCAGGAGCCACCTACTTTTTACCAAAAGCACTTCCATATTCTATTTGTCTGTATTTTCTTCCATTTTTATATATCTTATGAACGTTTATGTTTAAGAGTCTGAACAACTTCCTTTTTGTGTATGACTTTTTAGATCCTTTTGTTGGCTACTTTAACAAACTTCTAATAAGTTTATACAACAAAACGCTGCTTTAGGATGTTTGCTGAAGGTAGTTATATGGGAAACCAATATAATATTTTAATGTTTTTGTATGGTATGTGCATTCTAACAACTGAAGTTGCATTTAAGAGGAGAATTGCCCTTGATTTGCACTAAATTACCTTCTTTTTGATTACTCCGAGTTGATGGCTTGAGAGCAGAAGTAACATTTTCAATATCAGGTTATTCTTGGATTTGCCTGTCTCCACTCCAGTATTGAGCCAAAGGCCTATAAATACATTTTCTAAATATTAGTCATACCCTCCTTCAGATGAGTTATATTTTAGTTCAAGAATATTACTCCTACCTAATCCCCCTATTTTTATATCATCAAAAATAACCTTTTCAGAATAGACTGAAATAACCAACCTAACCCAAATCTAAAGCAAGCTTTTTGGACTGAGTAATAGCCAAATTCTGCAGTTCTGTCTGAATTCTTAATCAGTTCTTCCCTTGAAATGAACTGGGAACTTTTCCGAAAAAATGCTGCATAAATTATCCTTAAACAGAAAGAAGAAACGATCCTGAAATCCCATGGTAAAGATGTTGGTGAAGTCCAATCTATTTAAACTTGCATATATTAGTATGAAGGACTAATGGTTGTCGGCACTTGGTCTTTGCATTATCGTGTCTTTAATGGTGTGGTTGAAGGATTTGGAGACAAACATTGAAGAACATCAAGAAGATGCTCTTTCATCGTTCCTGAGCTCCACGAAAGTCTCATTGGTGTCTGGTATTTGTGTTCTATAGATGTCTTTAATCCTTATTTCACTTGGAAACCCTCAGTATTTGGAAAAATAAGGGTGAAAATTCGTACTTTTTTTTTTAAAGAAAATTTAGTGTGGTGGCATCATCTTATGATCATCTGATTGAAGATCTTTCGTTCTTCAGATTTATGAGACGTGAGAACAAATAGGAAGAAGTGGGAAGAACTTCTGGCAGTAGCAATACAAACACCTACTGAAGTCTTTTTAAAAGCCTGTTATTTCGGTCATTACACACATTTGAAGAAATCAAGACATAAACATCATCATTTTTTCCTTATTGTCCTCCTTTCATAATTATATAGGTTTAGGGTTTTGCCATTATTTTGCAGGAAAGGCTATAAATGATGGCATTTGTTAATATTTTTTTACTTAAAAGACATGTTTTGAATAAGAAGACTTAAGTGAGCGTCCTTTAAAGAGAAGATGATCAATCATAGAAAAGAGTCATAGAATAGTTTGGGTTGGAAGGAGCCTTATAGACCATCCAGTTCCAACCCCCTGCCCTGGGCAGGGACACCTCCCACCAGACCAGGTTGCTCAAAGCCCCCTCCAACCTGGCCTTGAACCCCTCCAGGGATGGGGCAGCCACAGCTTCTCTGGGCAACCTGGGCCAGGGTCTCACCACCCTCACAGCAAAGAAGTTCTTCCCCAGATCTCATCTCAATCTCCCCTCTTTCAGTTTAAAACCCTTCCCCCTCATCCTATGGCTCCCCTCCCTGATCAAGAGTCCCTCCCCAGCTTTCCTGGAGCCCCTTGAGGGACTGGAAGGGGCTCTAAGGTCTCCCTGGAGCCTTCTCTTCTCCAGGCTGAACCCCCCCAACTCTCTCAGCCTGTCCTCACAGCAGAGGGGCTCCAGCCCTCACAGCATCTCCATGGCCTCCTCTGGCCCTGCCCCAGCAGGTCGATGTCCTTCTGATGTTGGTGGCCCCAGAGCTGGAGGCAGCCCTGCAGGGGGGTCTCCCCAGAGCGGAGCAGAAGGGCAGAATCCCCCCACTCGCCCTGCTGGCCATGCTGCTTTTGATGCAGCCCAGGATGCGGGTGGCTTTCTGGTCTACCAGTGCACTTTGCCGGCTCATGTTGAGCTTCTCATCCACGAGCACTCCCAAGTCCTTCTCAGGGCTGCTCTCCATCCATTCTCCCCCCAGTCTGTATTGATTCCAGGGATTGCCATGTCCCAGGTGCAGGCCCCTCAACTTGGCCTGGTTGAACCTCATGAGGTTCATACGGCCCACTTCTCAAGGTTGTCCAGGTCCCTCTGGATGGCATCCCATCCCTCAGGCGTGTCAACCACGCCACTCAGCTTGGTGTCACCTGAAAACTTGCTGAAGGTGCTAAAGAAGATGCGAGAGCTTGGTTTAGAAAGGGATGAGCGCTATCTCAGGGTCTCTTCACGCCTCCCCAAATTAAGCAGTAGAATTTTGTACCCTGATTTTTCTACTGTGCATGGGAGAGAGCTGGAAGCCTGATGCAACACAAGGATTTTAGAAGGGCCTGAGGTGTGAGAAAGCAGGAGCTGTAGATAGAATATGGGATATATGAAAAAGCCATCATAAGACTCTCTTTAAATACTGTTTATTGCTGCAACATTTGCTCAACTCAGACTAATGACAGATTTTGATGAGAAAAAACACCAGTACTGATTTTCCAAAGCATCTTTTTTTGCTGATTTGGTCTTTAGACCCTTTTCCTGCTGCCTCCTTCACACGAGTGGGTTGTTCAGAGCTTTTCAGGAGAAGGTGGTTGCTCTGGACGGTTGGACTTTGTCAAACCCTCTGTAGACAAACAGAAAATCCCAGGGCAGTAGCTCTCCAAAAAGGAGGATTTATTTTTGTAACTGCTATGTATTTCAACAACGTAATAAAATAAACTTTTAGTGTTCCTAGAGCAAGGTTTTGATTGAAAAATGGAGTGCTTAAAAACCCAGAAGTACGTTACCATATGTTATAAACATCTCGGTAATTCGTTTTTTTAAACATGCAGCCATAGAAAGGAAAGGAAGGGAAATGGATGCAGAAGGAAGTCTGTTCAGCCCCTTTTTGGCTGTTTGGTACTAAATACTTAATTGGAATTGGAATCTTTTTGCGCTACTTTTTCTATATCTGAGAGATTGGTGAAACACGAGAACTTTTTTGACGTTTCACCTTCTATTTCCAACTTCTTCTCTTCGTATTTTACAGGGAAAGTTACGGACTAACCAGTGAGGTTTTGGAACCCTTTTGTTTAAAAAAAAAACAAACCAACAACCCTATCCATTTATATCGAAGAGTAGGAAATAGTTATAAAAAAAAAAAATAGCATAACAAAGATCTTAAAATTCCTTCATTGCAGATATCTGTGATTTGGAATTGGAAAGACAGCCGGAGAAAATAAGAGAAATGAAGGTAAATCAAGACTTAGTGATTTTTGAAAAAGATAAGAAATCGTTCACCTGTCAAATTGCTGCTCAAATCTGTCTGAACCGAAACACGAAGAAGTTAAAATGGGACCATTTTTGACCTCTGTAGAGTCACGCTTATTCCGGTTGTGTCCCAGTGAAGCACGGTCCCATCAACTTGAAATTTGTCTTGTTAGAGAGGTATTGTCCCCCAGAAGACCATATCACACCATCTCGCTGAGGGCAATTCTCACACTAATGGCTCTCGTTAATATTACCTATGATGTCATGCAACTGCTATTAACTAGCAGTGTGGGTGGCCAAGGGACTGAATGATGGGATGAAGGAGAGGAGAATATTTTAGAGGGAATGAGTCAGTTAAGATTGAAAGACAGTCTTGGTAGGAAGTGAAAAAGAAAAAGGGTTGGAGAAGAAAAAGAACTGATATAGGCAGATATTCCAAACCAAAAATACCCTGCCAGGGCTGAGTCCTCTCCTCCTGCTCAGAAGCATCATCACATGGAGCAAAATTACCTACTGAAAATTGATCTCCTCATCACCCGGCCTGAAAAGCAGCATTAGCAGCAAAAGACTGACACAGTCTCCCACACCATCCTCATAGGTGAGCTTAGGAAGTGTGGATTAGAAGAATGGACAGTGAGGTGGATTGAAAACTGGCTGAAAGACAGAGCTCAGAGGGTTGTGATCAGTGGCACAGAATCTAGTTGGAGGTCCCTAACAAGTGGAGTCCCCCAGGGGTCAGTACTGGATCCAGTCCTCTTCAATATATTCATCAGTTACCTGGATGAGGGGATGGAGTGTACCCTCAGCAAGTTCACTGACGATACAAAACTGGGAGGGGTGGCTGACACACCAGAAGGCTGTGCCACCATACAGCGAGACCTGGACAGGCTGGAGAGTCGGGCAGAGGAACCTGATGAACTTCAACAAGGGCAAGTGCAGGGTGCTGCACCTGGGGAGGAATAACCCCCTGCACCAGGACAGGGTGGGGACTGACCTGCTGGAGAGCAGCTCTGAGGAGAAAGACCTGGGAGTCCTGGTGGACAACAGGATGCCCATGAGCCAGCAATGTGCCCTTGTGACCAAGAAGGCCAATGGCATCCTGGGGGGCATCAGGAAGAATGTGACCAGCAGGTGGAGGGAGGTCATCCTCCCCCTCTGCTCTTCCCTGGGGAGGCCCCATCTGGAGCACTGTGTCCAGTTCTGGGCTCCCCAGTTCAAGAAGGACAGGGAACTGCTGGAGAGGGAACAGCAGAGGGCTACAGAGATGATGAGGGGCCTGGAACATCTCTCTTAGGAGGAGAGAGGCTGAGTGACTTGGGTCTTTTGAGTCTGGAGAAGGGAAGACTGAGGGGGGATCTGATCAAGGCCTATAAATACTTCAAGGGTGGGTGTCAGGAGGATGGGGCCAGTCTTTTTTCAGTGGTGCCCAGGGACAGGACAAGAGGAAATGGGCACAAACTTGAAGATAGGAAGTTCCATCTCAACATGAGGAGGAACTTCTTTCCTGTGAGGGTGGCAGAGCCCTGGCAGAGGCTGCCCAGAGAGGTGGTGGAGTCTCCTTGTCTGGAGACATTCCAACCCCGCCTGGACACGTTCCTGTGGGACCTGCTCTGGGTGGACCTGCTTTGGCAGGTGGGTTGGACTATATGATCTCCAGAGGTCCCTTCCAACCCCATGTGATTCTGTGATTAAAATGTAGAATAGAGAATTACAATTTTGTGTATTCCTATTGACAGCTGTGGGTTCCTGTTCTCTGTGAAATAACTTTGTGGGAAACCCCTCAAACGTGTGAAGAGTGCATTTAGAAGAAATTGAAATTTAGAGGAATCTCTGTTTTTCATGTTTATTGAATTCTATAAAGTCACCCTGATGTTTTCCACGGGCGGAATTGGAAAGATGAACTTTCGTTTCACTTTTCAGCAGTGATTTCCCTTAAACTTCTCGTTTCTTTGTAGTTGAGGAACTAAGGGAGACAGAAGAATACATTACACATTTCATACCCTAAATCACGTGTTGGAAATAGGAATTCTTCCACACAATTGGCTTATTACAGACACAATAACCCAGAAATTGGACAAAAAATATCAATTCTTCACAGGCTGGGAGTTAGATACAAACATGATGGTTAAAGAAGTCCGTGTGATGATAGTGAGGTGAACTTGTAATTAATTGTATCTTAACACACTGGGATAAGGGGAAGCCTGGGTTTTCAGCCTGATGAGAAAGCAACTTTCATTTTAAAGCAACAGCAGGAGAGATTTTGGATTAACGCATAAATTAAATAAATTAACAAATTTTTTTTTCTTGGTTTCGACCAACAGAAAATTTTTTTTCAAGGGGAAAGAATTTAAAAAGAAAAATGATAGTCGTATTCTATAGCTGTTTTCTTCCAGGGAAATACCGAACATAAAGCCATTTCAGGGAAGTGTCTTTTAAAACATTCATAAGAAGAAAAGATTCTCATATATTACCGTTATTTTATCCCGCTCTAGCCTTATCCCCAGCGCTGCTGGGAGATGTCTGTGATTCGCCTGCGCCGCTCTGAAACAAAGTTGAGACGCGGAAGAGATTTTATGGGTTGTTTGGTTTTGGGGTTTTTTTTTTTTTTTTTATTGCCCTTCAGATATGTTACTGGAATGTGGTGGAGTTTTTCCAGGACTCCTCTTGTACGTATTTCGGCTTGAGCCCAAGCTGAGTTGAGCTGTGGCCTGCTACTGAAAAATATGACATTTTGTTTTTCTTCAAAGACGCTCTGTTCTGCTGCATTTTTCTTGATAGGGAGCCGGTACGGCGCGTCCGGAGGCTGTTCCACTCCATCCTCTTTTGTGTGTGTGTGTGTGTGTGTGCGTGCTCTAACCCAACCACTTGACCTTAAAGCAACTGTTTACTAATAACAATCTCTCTTATTCGAGAGAGAAAAGAAGATTGTAACATTACAGGTTAAATTTTAATTTTTTTCATTGCAAAAGGAAGCGAAATCTCAAAGTCTATATCTCTTCCCTCCGGATAAACCCAAAAGAGAATGGATGGTGCGGTTCCTGAAGTCGGGTCTTTAAGCTACTCACCGGCGACTTATCCCTGGCACTTGCAAAGAAAACAGATGCTTACTCAGTACAGAGGGAAAAAAAAAGTTATCTGAACAAATAACGACGAGTTTTCCCATTCCCACGCTAATCTTTTACATTTTTGATAAATGGAGACAATAGGAAGAGTCACGTTACGTTCCCGTGGGAAAAAAGCTTCCTTGGATTTTTGTGAAACATTGAATTATTCTGCCGCAATAAATTAGCCGTCTTACCTTGTGGCGGACTCTGTTAATTAGAATTCGGTAGAAAACGTAGCTTAATTTATAAGTAGACAATAGTAATTGCTTGCAGGATTTTGGTGAGGGACAGGTGACTGACTCCGGGCTGGACGTACGATATGCGCAAGTTTCTCCGTCTTTCAAACACGGCGATTTCTTACCTTGCCCACGTCTGTCGCTGCTGCGCTTTATGAAGCAAACTACCCAAAATTCAGTTTTGTCCCCAAAGAGATGAGATTTCATAAATGTTTCAGCAAATTTTATTTGTTGGGGCAATGTGGTTTTTTCCGTATTTCTGTCAATTAGGAGTGGTTTTCTTCACTATTTGAAAAAATGTTCTCTGTTGATTGTAGTTAATTTTGGAGCTGGTACCTGTGTACACAGACTTCGGGAATTATTTTCTGTGAGTTTTGGGGTTTCCAAATCTCGGTTAAAGGTTCATTTTTTGGCATTCATGTTCCGGCTGATGGGTGTTTCCAGACCATTCGGCAGGAAGCGGAGCAGCAGTCGTCAACTTCTCTGTTGATCAGAATTGATGCGGCTTCCGGGGGAATGCACTTGAAAAATAAGACGGAATGTAGGAAAAACAACATTTCATCTAAAAGTTACTCCATTTATTTGGTTTGCCTGCTCTCGGCTCTCAAAAAGCTGTTTCTCGTCTCCTTCCTATTTGCATCTTATTCAACCTGCGAGAGTTGAATAAGTTCTTGAAATTTGGTTATGGAGGTTTTTCAGGCCCATCTTAATAGAATCAATAATACTACTACTGGCAGTGACTACTTTTGAAGAGGTGGTAAGATAAGAGGAAAACAAATAAAAACACTTTCTTATACTTTATTGTATTTTAAAAGGCCTTACCTATAGATCCTTTAGACTGCAAACCACTTCAAAGACCAATAATGGGAGTTTTTCTTTTTCATACGAAAGGTTTCTCACATCTTTGTTTATCTATATGCCTTAATTTTCAAAATATTGTAACACCACAACTCCCTGAAAGGAGGGTGTAGTGAAGGGGGGGTCAGTCTCTTCTCCCAAGCAACAGGCGAAGGGACAAGAGGAAACGGCCTCAAGTTGCGCCAGGGGAGGTTTAGGATGGATATTAGGAAAAAATTCTTCACTGAAAGGGTTACCAAGCATTGGAACAGGGCTGGAGCACCTCTCCTATGAGGACAGCCTGAGAGAACTGGGGTTCTCCAGCCTGGAGAAGAGAAGGCTCTGGGGAGACCTTATAAATGGCCTTCCTGTACCTAAAGGGGGCCTACAGGAGAGATGGGGAGGGACTCCTGATCAGGGAGGGGAGCCATAGGATGAGGGGGAAGGGTTTTAAACTGAAAGAAGGGAGATTGAGATGAGATGTGGGGAAGAACTTCTTTGCTGTGAGGGTGGTGAGACCCTGGCCCAGGTTGCCCAGAGAAGCTGTGGCTGCCCCATCCCTGGAGGGGTTCAAGGCCAGATTAGACGAGCAACGTGGTCTGGTGGGAGGTGTCCCTGCCCAGGGCAGGGGGTTGGAACTGGATGATCTTTAAGGTCCTTTACAACCCGAACCGTTCTATGATTCTATGCCCAGGGAAGTGGTGGAGTCACCATCCCTGGAGGTATTTAAAAGCCGGGCAGATGTGGTGCTGAGGGACATGGGTTAGTGGTGGTTTTGTCAGTGTTAGGTTGATGATTGGACTCGACCTGAAAGGTCCTTTCCAACCTAGACCATTCTATAAATCAGTATAGTATGTGTGCCAAGAGTTGTATTTCTGAATTACTTTTCTAACCATGCTGCTATATCTTAATATATCAGAAGAAATGAAAGCATTTGTCATGATTTATCTTCAGCTCTGGGGTAAAATGATGGCTGGAAAGCAGCATATTCCTGCTCACAACAGTTTGGGAAACTTGTTCCTTAAACCCTTATGAAGTGGGATAAGGATATTATTATTATTATCATCATCATCATCATTATCATCATTATTATTATTATCGTTATCATTATTATACATGGCTAATATTGTCAGGAGGCTGTCTACAGTTGTGGTGATTTTCCATTAATGTCTTACTTAACTCGTACCTTTGTAGTGTTTTCTTGGTTGAGCAAATCAGGAGTCTTACACCGGGGAGCCACAGGGAGGGAGGCCGGGTGGCCTCAGCAGTGACACTGCTTTGCTGGCTTGACGTTCCCCAGATGATAATGATGGAAACGTCTGCTCTGCAAACTCCTCCTGACTTTCTTAGGCCTCCCACGGAAATTTCAATAGCGATTTTCACCCTCAGGGCAAGAATACAGAACTTTTTGGCTGCTGAGTGTGTGGAGAGCAGCACTGACATCCTGTGCGTCATCAGGAGCAGAAGATCTTCTGCTTGATAGTATGGAATTTATGGAAACTTGATGCATTCTGTGTTTATTATTGAGGATTTGGATCCCAAAGTCTCACTTGTGATGTTTCTTCTCTTAAGTAGGGTCAAAAATTGCTCAGAGTGGTACTTTCAGTAGAAGACAACTGTCATCGTTCCAAGGGAATGATGGTTTTTAAATGTCGTGGCAAAGATGCTGAACCACAGTATCCAACCAGCGAGGAACCACTGAAGAACTTCTGAATCCATATTCCGTGCGGTTGACAGCTTTAGCGAGGGATTGGTATTTTTTTCACTTCGTTTTGATATTTTCTCAATCAAAATTGCTTCGACGCTGAAGACGGGCCTGCAAAATCCGTAGCGCTGAGTGATCTCCTTGAATGACAGCAGTTGATTCATTGGAAATACGCTGGTAGATGTAGATATATTTTGCGAGGCGTGTCGTAGTTGTTACCGCCAAATATAATACCAAGGGTGAAGAAAATAGTTGGTAATATAGTCAGGGATGAGGCATAAATGAAAGGGCTATAAGGAACTGGTGGATAAATTACATTCCTTTAACTGTGGTGGAGGAAAATTTGGGAGGTGTGAAGGGAAAATGTGAAGAAAACTGTTCGGTTTAAATTGCTAATTGGTCTTTTTTTTCCTGTCTTTTTGCAAGATGTAGTGTTTTTCCATCCTGTTCTTCTTCATGCTAGAAATCAGGCCTTCTATACCTCGGTTCAACATCACCTAGGATAAAAAGGTTAAGAACCCATTCCAAACAGGCATTAAAGATATGATAAGGATTCTTAAATCTGCACTTAAGTACGTATTAAACCACCAACATCAGTGCTCGCGTCAGCGACTGTAGCCTCCTGCAAAAGAAGTTAAGAGGTTCATCAGAAACCATCTTGAAGGATGGACACTTCCAGGTCTCGAGATTTCGTTAAGCAGCACTTACGTATTAAGTGCAAAAATGTGAAAGTTTAGGTGAGCGTTATAGAAGCCCCGCCATGCAATTTAAATAGCAAATTTAAAAAAAAAAAAAAAAAATTAATTAGGAAGTGTCGAAGTTTCGGTTCACGTAGCGGTAATTACTGCATGACACCTCCAATCAGTTTTGCTGGTGACATTTTACAGCAAAGCTCCACGTGTAGTGCTGGAATCAGAAACTTCTTCACTTAAGTAACAGCTTTAAAGTCCTCGAACTCTACACAAGGTAGACGGGTTCTCTTAATTACAGCCTGTATCATGATGATCTATTTACCCTTTGTATGGTGGAGTTGGGGTTGCGTGTGGAACTTGTCCTTTCCTGTTCTACCAGTCGAACCAAGCAAAATCTTCCCGTACCTCTAGGGAATACTGCTTGGTTTCGAGGAGGAATGGAGAATTCTCCATTTCCTTTCAACAGCAGGAAAAATTCACTATTATTTCGGGCATGATTTGAGGGAAATACAGATTCACAGTTTTAACTTCAATTTTCGCGGTATGAACATCTCCATTTTTCTAGCAACAGTTGCTTCCCAGGTTTTGTGGGACCTTAGAAAATGGATTTAGTTTAGTTCTACTAAATAATATTTGCATTTTGTTGCCACGGTTGGATGTGGTTTGAAAATACTGTGGTTTTGCATGGACAGTGTTGGAGGCCCTCGTTGGTGACCATCAGGGGAAGAGAAGGCTCCAGGAAGATGTTATAGCAGCCTTCCTGTATCTGAAAGGGGCCTACAAAAAAGATGGAGAGGGACTTTTTACAAGGGCATGTGGTGATAGGACGAGGGGTAACGGTTTTAAACTGAAAGAGGGGAGATTTAGATGAGATATTAGGAAGAAATCTTTCACTCTGAGGGTGGTGAGAGCCTGGCCCAGGTTGCCCAGAGAAGCTGTGGCTGCCCCATCCCTGGAGGGGTTCAAGGCCAGGTTGGAGGGGGCTTTGAGCAACATGGTCTGGTGGGAGGTGTCCCTGCCCACGGCAGGGTGTTGGAATTGGATGATCTTTAAGGTCCCTTCCAACCCAAACCATTCTGTGAGAAGTACCACTAAAAGAATTGCACCTTCACTGGGATATATCCATGTCCTCAGAAACAGCTTTATATTTTCTTGGTCAGTGGCCACTGAAGTCAAACCCTGTGGCAAACAGGTCTTTGGAGGATTGAAGCAGTTGGGTTTGGTACCTTGGCAGGTGTCATTCAGCATGTTTTCCCTTGGAGCAGGATGCTCCCAGGCTGTTTTCTCTGGGATGGGAGCCACCACCTGGCATTTCCTCCAGCGTAGCCTTGTCACGGACTGTCCTGGAGCTTTGTGTCGTGATATGGGCTGAAAACGTTGTGTTTCTCTTGGGAAACGTTGCATTATCGCATGGGCTGACTTGTCAAAATGGTGAGATATTGCTGAAAACCTGGTCTTTCAGCTTATGCAGTTATTCGGGAACTCAGCAATAGCGAGTGTCAGGATGGTATTTTTATTTAGTAAAGTGTCTGGGAACAAACTTTACTCCCTTTGTGACAGCTCTACTTGTATTTCTAAGCAATGATCAGAGATGCCGGAGTTAGTTTTTAAGGTTATATTCACCATAAGCCCTGCAATTACAGAATCACAGAATCATACAGGGTTGGAAGGGACCTCTGGAGATCATCTAGTCCAACCCCCTGCCAAAGCAGGTCCATCCAGAGCAGGTCCCACAGGAACATGTCCGGGTGGGGTTTGAATGTCTCCAGAGAAGGAGACTCCACCACCTCTCTGGGCAGCCTCTTCCAGGGCTCTGACACCCTCACAGGAAACAAGTTCCTCCTCATGTTGAGATGGAACTTCCTATCTTCAAGTTTGTGCCCATTTCCTCTTGTCCTGTCCCTGGGCACCACTGAAAAAAGCCTGGCCCCATCCTCCTGACACCCACCCTTGAAGTATTTATAGGCCTTGATCAGATCCCCCCTCAGTCTTCTCTTCTCCAGACTCAAAAGACCCAAGTCCCTCAGCCTCTCTCCTCATCAGAGAGATGCTCCAGGCCCCTCATCATCTTTGTAGCCCTCTGCTGTCCCCTCTCCAGCAGTTGCCTGTCCTTCTTGAACTGGGGAGCCCAGAACTGGTCCCACTGCTCCAGCTGGGGCCTCCCCAGGGCAGAGCAGAGGGGGAGGATGACCTCCCTCCACCTGCTGGCCACACTCTTCCTCATGCCCCCCAGGATGCCATTGGCCTTCTTGGCCACAAGGGCACATTGCTGGTTCATGGTCATCCTGTTGTCCACCAGGACTCCCAGGTCTTTCTCCTCAGAGCTGCTCTCCAGCGGGTCATCCCCCACCCTGTCCTGGTGCAGGGGGTTATTCCTCCCCAGGTGCAGCACCCTGCACTTGCCCTTGTTGAAGTTCATCATGTTCCTCCCTGCCCAACTCTCCAGCCTGTCCAGGTCTCGCTGTATGGTGGCACAGCCTTCTGGTGTGTCAGCCACCCCTCCCAGTTTTGTATCGTCAGCGAACTTGCTGATGGTTTCCATCCCTTCATCCAGGTAACTGATGAATATATTGAAGAGGACTAGACCCAGTACTGACCCCTTGGGAACACCACTTGTTACGGAGCTCCAACTAGATTGTTTTAATTTTTCACTTAATACCTACTTTCCCGCAATTCAGCTTTATGGGCAAGAGTTATCTGGCTTTGACATAGACCAGCCAAAGAGTATATGCCAATAAAATTGATGAAGATAAGATTTCTGTCACCAAAGGCTTGGCTTTGAAGTTCGTTTGCGCATTAAATGTAAGAGCGTTTTTTCTCGGGCGCTTCCTTCTTTCCCCTCCGCTCTTCCACTCCTTTGGCAGAGCGAGTTTATTTTGTTGAAGGTTTTATTTTCTGCTGAAAATGCAGGAAATTCAGACGGCTCTCTTGGAAGCTCCCCAAAGCGAATACAAACAAGATACATATGCTTCTCTTAAAGTGACTAAAAATAAAGTCAATTATTTGAAACTATTTAACTGTAGAAATTCCCCTGTAAAGAGGAAAGGGAAGTTTACATCATTAGAATTGTGGAGGCTGTTAAATTATGTTATCAAGGTGAAATGCCCTGGAACGCCAACTTGTCTGGTCCGCACAAGAGAGTACATCACCCGGGAGTTTATAATTCCTGCCTTACGGGCAGGCGTGGAAGAGCTAATTACCAATTTTTTCCTCCTTGTTTCTCCCTGGTAAAAAAAAAAAGAGTGGGGGAGGAGCTGTCTGTTTGGGGTTAATTTGGTGGTTTTGATAAGCCTTAAGTATATGGGGGGTGTATCCTTTTGTTTTCCATCGTTGACAAAATTGCCTTTAAAGTCGTATCTGCGTCACGAAGGAAGTAGTTGTTTACAAAGACAAGTTTTTATGTTCTATGTCTGCAGATCATATTTTTGGGGGGGAATCTCATTGAAAATACTACACATGAAGAATTATAGTGAGGCATGGTGGGTAAGAGCTCAGAATGAAGAAAAGCCATAATTAACGTTGACTGTGCAACCTTCACCCTCACCTTTTCTCTATCTACTCCCTCATCCATATAGAAACATAGAATCATAGATTTGTCTAGGTTGGAAGGGGCCTCAGATGTGAGGATGGGTGGTCCCCACTGTGTGGATGCAGCAACACAAACGTGACGTAGCTCTGCCTGGTAGGTAGAGAATCATAGAATCACCTCCTGCTTGAGGTACCTTCCTCTGACTCCTAGGAGAGGAACATCTCTCCTATGAGGACAGGCTGAGAGTTGGGGGGATTCAGCATGGAGAAGAGAAAGCTCTGGGGAGACCTTAGAGTCCCTTCCAGTCCCTAAAGGGGCTCCAGGAAAGCTGGGGAGGGACTCTTGATCAGGAAGGGGAGCCACAGTACAAGGGGGAAGGGTTTGACACTGAAAGTGGGGAGATTGAGATGAGATCTTGGGAAGAACTTCTTTGCTGTGAGGGTGGTGAGACCCTGGCCCAGGTGTCCCAGAGAAGCTGTGGCTGCCCCATCCCTGGAAGGGTTCAAGGCCAGGTTGGAGGGGGCTTTGAGCAACCTGGTCTGGTGAGAGGCGTCTGTGCCCAGGACAGGAGAGTTGGACTAGATGACCTTTGAAGGTCCCTTCCAACCCAAACTATTATTTGATTCTTCTTCCACACTACCAGGCTGGGAGAGGACGATGGGACTTGCAAATGAAAGCAAAGAATTTGAATTCTCTTCAGCACAGTATATTCAATATTGGTCAAGGTTGGAGTTCAGCTGTCATCTACATGTGTACAGATGCTGGTGTCTCCATTTAGGCATGGCAAAGCAGTGACACTTTGAAATTCTCTTGTACGTAATAACCATAAGCTACATAATTTGCCTCTGTGTGCCCGAAAGAACATCTGTACCATTTTCTATTAGTTTGTCCCACAACACGCCTTAACATCAAGGATTAAATAGAAAATTCAGCCATGTGCTAGAAGAATTTGGAGCTTGATGGCAAAATAAGGTTCAATAACCTATAAGAGCCTTCAGAACAAATGACCTTGAGGGGGCAGTCAGAGCCAGCTGGGAAAGCGGAAAGTCGGAGATGATTTTGGTGCTCTGAATTTTGGAATTGTTAGGAAGGAAACTATCAAAGCATCTCAAGGTAAAGCTCCTTTAGGAAGCTTCTTTACAGCTTTTTGCTCTCTACAACTACCTGAAAGGAGGGTGTAGAGGAGCAGGGGTCGGTCTCTTCTCCCACGGAACAGGCGATAGGACAAGAGGAAACGGCCTCAAGTTGTGCCGGGGAGGTTTAGCATGGATATTAGGAAACATTTCTTCACTGAAAGGGTTACTAAGTCTTGGAGTGGGCTGCCCAGGGAAGTGGTGGAGTCACCATCCCTGGAGGGATTTAAAAGCTGGGTTGACATAGTGCTCAGAGACATGGTTTAGTGATGGGCTTTTTTTTATCAGAGTTTCGTTGATGGTTGGACTAGATGATCTTAAAGGTCCCTTCCAACCTAGGCAATTCTATGTCTCTGTTCTATGGCTCTTTTATATACCGTACGCGCTCCTTCCTCTGCTGGAGAGGGGCCTGCAGTGTCAGTCCTTGTGAACTGAAGCCACCGAGCTTCACCATGAAGAAACTTAGATTTTGAAGATTCAAACGCCGTGGCATCCCGTTACTGTCAGCAAGATACCGCTCGCTAGAAGTCATTCGTTGTCACAAGCAATAAGGTCAGAATTCTGTTTGGACATGGGTTTTTTATCAGCCTGCATTTCCGTCATGTATTTCTTTCGCTACTATAGGTGACATTTCCACTTTATTTCATCGGGTTTCTTTGGATTAAGGCTTCACTACAGCATGCCTTTCCTGTTGGGGTTTTTTTTTACCCTCTTTACATTGTGTGGTTGTAACGTATTGCATTACCCATCCTCGCTTGGGTTTTGGGTGGTTTTCTTTAGGCAGATAAGCTTCTTCCAATATCTGAAGGGAGCCTCCAGGAGAGCCGGAGAGGGACTCTTTGTCAGGAAGTGTAGTGACAGGACAAGGGGTGGTGGTTTTAAATTGGAAGAGGGGAGATTTAGATTAATTATTAGGAGGAAGTTCTTTCCTGTGAGGGTGGTGAAGCACTGGAACAGGTTGCCCAGATCATCAAGTTCCAGCCCCCTGCCCTGGGCAGGGACACCTCCCACCAGACCAGGTTGCTCCAAGCCCTGTCCAACCTGGCCTTGAACACCTTCAGGGATGGGGCAGCCACAGCTTCTCTGGGCAACCTGGGCCATCATAGAATCATGGAATCATAGAATGGTTTGGATTAGAAGGGACCTCTAAAGACCTTCTAGTTCAACCCCCCTGCCACAGGCAGGGCCATCTTCAACGTAACCAGGTTGCTCAGAGCCCCGTCTAACCTGACCTTGAAGGTTTCCAGGGATGGGACATCTCCCACCTCTCTGGGCAACCTGGGCCAATGTTTCCCCATCCTCATGGTAAAAAATGTCATTAAGAAATCTCTCACCATCCAACTCGTATCCATGCTGTGAAACACCCCGGGTACCACCGAGAACCGCTTGTAGCCTGTGCCCAGGACCAAAGGTCAGAAGATGAGGTAGGCTTAAGCGAGGGGCTTTTGTGTGGGAACGGGAGGTGAGGACACATCTCCTGCAGCAACCAAAGGGGCTGCTGAGATTGCAGGTTGCAATCACAGACCAGATGGCTTCAGCGAGACTACCAGAAATTTTAAAAAAATATAATTCCTTTCTCTGAGACTTAATATAAACATTATTGGATCATGAAGGACAGCCTCATGTCCACCCTTGCGTAGAAATGTCTCTGCGTAACGTCACAAGTGACCGAAATTCTATTTTTCAAATGACTTATTTTCTGTATAGACTACCGTAGGAGGAAAGAAAACAGCAGGATAATTTTGTCTCAGTTTTTATTAGACAGTACAAGCCGTGAGGGATGGTCAACCAAAGTTAACCTGAATGACACATGGACATGCCTCCCTTTTTTCTCTTAAGAATTACTAACATCTAGAGGCTGGAGATTTGCGTTCATTCCTAATTGACCTTTTTTAACCAATTCTCTATTAGTAGAAAAATTAAAATTAATTTGATGTCATATTAAATTAAAAGGATGAGCGCTCAGAATGTTCCAACGTAGGAAACACAAGATGGGTACCGTAAATTAAGCAGGTTTTTGGTGACACTGGGATCTTGCATCCTCCACTGATAGCGATTCAGCTGCTTTTATCTTTTGATGCTTTTATCTTTTATCTTTTGGATAAATACATTTGTATTTATCCAAACCGTGAGGACCTGCCCAGGGTTCGACGTTTAGGCTGCTTGACTTCTCTGATATTTCATAAGCCATATAGTTTTGAATTGGTTTTTACACATCAGTGTCTTTCCAGCAGTAAGTATTGAATTCTCTGGAAGTCTTTGCCCAGGAGGGTGTCGTGCTAATTATTAATTATATTGCAATAAGGAAAGCAACCGTATTGCAGGATGGTCCAAGACGAGAACGTCCAGCTCTTCTCTAGTTTGCCTTGACTTTGCACGTTTGTGTGTTCCTTGTTAGTGTTTATCAAACTCCAGTTCTTTTTTTCCGGCTGGTATTCTCATTCCTCGTGTTTTTCCTCTGCATCCTCTCAGCTTGTTTCCATTCTCTTCTCTCTGGCGTTATCACTTGTTTGTTCCTTTTTCTTTTAACAAAGGAGACCCACACAACCCGGAACCGTACCTGGATCTCTTGTAGCTGTCGCTGCCTGGTTTGTTCCTTGTGCGACTAGAACATAACCAAGCATCTGGCTTTTTGCTTTCAAAATAAAAATCCTTGCAAAAAACCTACATTTAATGTATGAATTAAATGTATGTTCCTTCTCCTGTCCTGAGGAGGAACCATAAGGTGGTTACAGAGGATTACCTGCAGCAATGTTAGTGCTTATGTATACGTTGTCGTCCCTTTCGGAGGCATCATTTCAGTCTCAAAAAGTTGGTACCAAGCCATGTTTCTTTTAATTATGGGGATAATTATTTCTATGGGCATAAACAAAAAAAGGGAGGGGGAGGACTGGTACTCATCAGTGTCAACAGAGTCATCTGAGCCTTGGTTTATAAAGGAATACTGTAATAATTTTAAATTATTGAATTTGTCGATGATAAGCAATATGAAAACACCTTTATGTTTAACTACCCATTTAAATGCACTGTTTCATAGATTGAGACCTGTCTACCTGTCTCCCAAAAATCAGTATCTGGCTTTTCTTTTCTTCTAACAGCCAATTCGGTCAACAAACCTCATTCTTACGAGGTTGCCTTGGATGATGTGGTAGCCCTTGTCTTGGCCACGCACGTTCTGCATTTCAGCTGCTCTGAAAGTTAATAGTCAGGGCGATAAAACTTCTTCTCTTCAACCGGGAAATGGTTTTGTAACCTCATTTCTATCTGTCGTGACGCCACGTCTAGATGCAGAGGGGCCGTAGCTTGATACTGGCGATCCAGAGCAACAAAAGCACACGGCGTTTTATCGGCTCTTACAGCCTTTCTCCATTGTCTCATCCAAACGCTGTCCTTGGCTTTCTGCTTGTTTTTTCCTGTTATGAAAACTTTACAAATGCTTTAATCGCTAATTATAGGAGCGTACAGCTCTCTCCAGATAACATATATGCAACCCTGGGATTCAGTCCCACTTCTCTGTCTTTTATGGAGCTCATTCTCCCTATAAATTAGGGGTTTTTTTATATATAGTAGATTATAGGTAAAAATCTGTAGCTCCTGGATTTCTTCATTTGGGTCCCAGGTTCTTCACCTGGAACACAGTAGCTGAAAAACAGATGGTTGGTTCTGTCCCTCAGCTTCTAAAAACTTAAAATATAATTACTGAGCAGTAACCTCTGGTAACTTTTAATTGTTTGAAGCTGACCAATTAACACCATCTGCCTTTTCTTGAAATAATGTGTTCGGAGATGATTAGCAGATAGCTTTCTGTTTCAACTAGATGTATGCCTGGCTTTTAAGGTGAATATATTTTATTAGAAAACACTTAGTTTTTGAAAAGCAATTGTGTGGCTTGTTGCCCTTCTGCTCACTGAAGAGATCTCACTTGATCCCGAATCATCACGTATCTGGAAAAGTAATGTACTCTGTGTTTTAGGATAGTTTCTCAGCCTCTAGGTCATCCTGCTGCGCTGGGGAGAGAATTACACCAATGCTCAGAGCTTTTTAGAAGCCACCATAATATACCATATTCTGAATTAAATCCAAGTTGAGGGGACCACCTGTGTTTTGAACGTAAGGATTGTTTCTATCATAGAAGAATGCGATCCCATTGATGGACTAAGGAGCTGCGGTGATTTGTTAAGGTGTCTGCCAACATTGTGAGCTACACTACAACAGCAATTGAGGCAAAGCTATTAAAAAAGAGGAGGAAATCCTCATGTTTGGAAAAAGACCTGTAACGCACAGTCAGTCAGAACTCATTGCTAAAGAAGGAAATTTCATTGGAGTGTGTGCGCCAAATATAGTTCTTCAAACTAGAATATCAAAAGGCTTTCATCAGCTAATTCTCCTTTGTATGTAGAATCATAGAATGGTTCAGGTTGGAAGGGACCGTAAAGACCATCTAGTTCCAACCCCCCTGCCATGGGCAGGGACACCTCCCACCAGACCGGGTTGCTCAAAGCCCCGTCCAGCCTGGCCTTGAAGACCTCCAGGGATGGGGCGGCCACAGCTTCTCTGGGCAACCTGGGCCAGGGTCTCACCACCATCACAGCAAACATTTTTTTATATCTGACAAGTGAAGATTCGTACCTTATAATGGAAAACAACGCAGTGTGCAGATTGACTGACAGTCCAACTAAATGCTCCTGCAAGTTCAGCCTCGTTATAAAGTATTTAAGTGCCTTATGATAACTCAGAAAACAACTTCTTTGTAGGCAGTCGGCAAAAGGAAATGCCAGTGGTTTCAGTTTTTGTACTAAGCAGAAAAAACTCAAGCCGGTTTGGTGTGACTCACGTTCCTGCCAGACCTGTAAAGTCTCACAGTCCAATGTTTGATGGAGGTTTGATGTGGTGGAGAGACCTAACAGTATGAACAAAGAAGATTTGTCTTTTCTTTTCCTCCTATCCCAAGGAGGTCTCTGAACAACCACATGGGGCACATCCTGATGTCCAACCCAAGGAGGGAAATTCAGATGACCAGCAGGGCTTCTTATGGCACCTCCTTCAGCTTAGAAAGTTTGAGTTTCAAAATCATCAGGAATGGTTTGTTGAAGGCATTGGCAAGACGAAAAGCTCTACAAGTTTATAGAATCATAGAATCATGGAATGGTTAGAGTTGGAAGGGACCTTAAAGACCATCGAGTTCCAACCCTCTGCCATGGGCAGGGACACCTCCCACCAGACCAGGGATCTTGAGCATTAGGGCTTAGTGCAGTACAAAAGGAGATTTCTTTTTTCATTTATTGCAAGTATCCTTCAATGGCAAAAGAATACAAGATAAAAAGGCCAGGGATGAAGTCTGGAGAACGGTGGCAGATGTTCAAGGTGCAACGGATTTTGATCCCCGTCAGTTTTCCTTCCCCTGTCTTTGCATTTCTTTTTTGCCAGCCACTTCTTATTTTTTTTATTTTCTTTTCCTCTCCTCTTCTCCCTATCCCTCCTCACCAAGCAGGGGCTCAACAGAAAATATATTAAATTCCATGTATGCTAAAGTTCTCCTACTTAGCACAGGAAGAAGGGTTGGAAAGACTAAATTCACTTAACCCTTGGTGAATTTGGCTGATGACAATACGTTAATGCTTTTTTGGCACGGAGACGATGGCTCCTGTTGAGAGAATCAAGCTGTGAGGCTGAATACTGGAGTACGTTACATTTCGGTTAAAATTTTGCTTATTACAGGAGAAAACAGATCTCTTTCCAGATACAGCCAGTGCCAGGTTTGCTCGCCGTTGAGACGTTAACCAGCTAAATAGCTCCATTAGTAATAATTACCTGTGCTCCTTCTTTATTACCTAATATATTTTTCCAGTGGAAAAGGGCGCGCTGACCTTTTATTCCTTTCTTAAAGGCGCAAGATCTGAACGTGATCGAGGAAGTGATCCGAATGATGCTGGAGATCATCAACTCCTGCCTGACAAATTCTCTTCATCACAACCCGAACTTGGTCTACGCCCTGCTTTACAAGCGGGATCTGTTCGAGCAGTTTCGAACTCACCCTTCCTTCCAGGACATCATGCAAAATATAGATCTGGTAAGCGATATGTTATTTCAAGGATGCTTACACGGTGTTTATCCTTTTGCGGGGTGGCAAATATTCATCGTCTCTATCGGTTTCTGTTAGAAAGTATGAAAATGTTGAGTTTCTCCTATTTTCTGGGCCTTCGCTGTGACTTCTTCTGGTTTTGGGATGCATCTGGTAAGGAATTCCCAACCTGCGACACCTCTTTCACTCCCCTAATGACAGCGTCAGCTTCTCTTAACTGCACCCCCTTGTTAGAAACCCATCTTTTGGGGAAGAAAAAGCCAATTTTCATCACCACTCAATCTTTTCCTTTTCTCTTACTCCCATCACCAGCCAATTAATGATTACAGGGAATTTTTTTTAAATAGCCAAGGGCAGGCCTTCAGCTGCCGCATTCCTGGAATGTTCAGATTCCCATTCCTGGGCTGTACCTGGGTGTTGTTTTCACCTACATAGTGTCTCCACAGCAATCTCTTTGGGTAAATAGACATTTTAGAAGAAACCAAAAGTATCTAGTTGGAGGCCTGTAACAAGTGGAGTCCCCCAGGGGTCAGTGCTGGGTCCAGTCCTCTTCAATATATTCATCAATGACCTGGATGAGGGGATGGAGTGTAGCCTCAGCAAGTTCGCTGACAATATCAAACTGGGAGGAGTTGTTGACACGATGGAGGGCTGTGCTGCCACACAGCGAGACCTGGACAGGCTGAAAAGCTGGGCAGAGAGGAACCTGATGAACTTCAATAAAGGCAAGTATAGGGTGCTGCACCTGGGGAGGAATAACCCCCTGCACCAGGACAGGGTGGGGGCTGACCCGCTGGAGAGCAGCTCTGAGGAGAAAGACCTAGGAGTCCTGGTGGACAACAGGATGCCCATGAGCCAGCAATGTGCCCTTGTGGCCAAGAAGGCCAATGGCATCCTGGGGGGCATCAGGAAGAGTGTGACCAGCAGGTGGAGGGAGGTCATCCTGCCCCTCTGCTCTGCCCTGGGGAGGCCTCATCTGGATTACTGGGTCCAGTTCTGGGCTCCCCAGTTCAAGAAGGACAGGGAACTGCTGGAGAGGGAACAGCAGAGGGCTGCAAAGATGATGAGGGGCCTGGAGCATCTCTCTTAACGAGGAAAGGCTGAGGGACTTGGGTCTTTTGAGTCTGGAGAAGGGAAGGCTGAGGGGGGATCTGATCAAGGCCTATAAATACTTCAAGGGTGGGTGTCAGGAGGATGGGGCCAGGCTTTTTTCAGTGGTGCCCAGGGACAGGACAAGAGGAAATGGGCACAAACTTGAACATAAGAAGTTCCACCTAACCATGAGGAGGAACTTCTTTCCTGTGAGGGTGTCAGAGCCCTGGCAGAGGCTGCCCAGAGAGGTGGTGGAGTCTCCTTCTCTGGAGACATTCAAACCCCACCTGGACACGTTCCTGTGCAACCTGCTCTGGGTGGACCTGCTTTGGCAGGGAGTTGGACTAGATGATCTCCAGAGGTCCCTTCCCAACCCCATGTGATTCTGTGAAATAGTGGTGGATCAGAAGCTGTTACTGATGTGGCTCTCCATGGAGTTTGGAAAACAGTCGCTAATTAATTGCTCCTGCATCTGATAGTGGTTTTGGTATTCATATTGAGAACCTGAGTAAGGATTCCTGCTGGAAAATGACAGTTTTTAAGTGCAAGAAATATATTTTTGTCCTCTAGTCGGAACTTGCAGAGCTGAGCGGTGCTTGAAGTCACGCTGTGACGGCTGGAAGGGTCACTGCTCTCACTTTGTATTTTCTGGTCATGCAAGAGCTTGGAGAGCGGAGGATTCGGAGCTCAAAAACTCTCTAAACTTTCGGCAGCTGCAGACCACAGCCAGCACGAGGCTGCCTGGATGATTAGGATAAGGTGTCTTCAAATTATGTAAAGAGAGGACATGGCGTGATGAAGCTAAGTCATCTTCATTCCTGACTCAGATAGGGACCTTCTCTGGTTACTTGTCCAGATCCCGGAGGACCAGTGATGGCCACATCCTTCTGCATGACAGCCCTGTGCCTCCCACAGACAACAGCGTGTCCTTTCCTTTGTAGCACTTAAATGTAGGTTTTCCTTGACAATTTAAACAATTCCTCCCCAAAACCCTTTAATATTAGGTTACAGCATAATGCCAGTTACAGTCAGAAACTATTTAAAGCCTTCCAAGGGAGCATGTTGAATTTTTAAATAGATCCTTTGTTAGAGAAGTGAGGATGTCAAAAAATGATTTTTTTGATTTTTTTTTTTTAAAAGTGTACCTGTCACCAGCTGGCACGTGGTGAGAGCTGTCAGGCTTGCAGATCTGAATAAAAGATTAGATTCAACTGATTCTTCTTCTACCCTGTCACGTCCTCCACTTCATACGCTGTATCGGCAGCCTCTACCATCCCGTACAGAAACCAGTCTTTGCCTTGTGTGCTACAGCCAAAATGGTTTAACTGGTCTTCCTAGTCCTTAAAAAAGTGGTAAATCCTGTTGGTTTTACTCTAGGCATGGTGGGCGAGCTTGTCTGGGACCATGTGGGCAGTATCTGAGAAGGACCAAAATGAGTTTCTGGCTCCCAAACTCTGCTCAGGCTTTTTCTCTGCAGTGATGGAGGTGATGGAGCTCCATCCTCATGACCGTTGTGAAGGTCCGAAATGTAGGTGTGCTCCAAAAGGAGTCAAAAATCATGGAGGGGGGGAAATATGGAAAGATTTGGCTCAATAAATTCCTTAACTGTACATTGCTGGAAGCTGGGAGGATGTATTCACAGGGAGGATCTTCCTAGTCTTGACCTGCTCTTATATTCTTATTTAAGCATCCATCCCATCCTGCTTTCAGAGGGAGAATAATAAGCTGGTGGGGCTTTTTGTGTGGCCAAGGCTGGTTATTCAGAGAAGTATGGATCACAGAATCACAGAATGATATGGGGTTGGAATGGACCTCTGGAGATCATCTGGTCCAACCCCCTGCCAAAGCAGGTCCACCTAGAGCAGGTTGCACATCCACCACGTATCAGGAAACTCTGTTGGGTTTCTGGCTGCTGTGCTCCATGTAATTTGGTGGCCCAAAGTGTGGAGACCATAGGTGTAAATGGGAAATGTTGCAGCTTTTGGTAATGGAAGGGTGGGGAAGAGAAGTTACCTTTCTGAAGCCACCAAAGCGCATCTGCAAGGGCAGTGCTCCATCCTGAGTCCCTCCATTGGTCCTTTTTCTGGTCATTACACAGCGAAGTACATTTGGATTATTTCCACCCATGCTACAGTGGAAGCATGAGTCTAATTTCCATCATCAGATGCAACTAGAGGTCTACGTGAGCAGAAGGTGGGTGTGATACTCTTGACATCCCTCTGTGCTTCAGCAAAGTCCTCCTTACATGGAGTATAAAATTCTTTGATCCTAAACTGTAGCCCAGGTTTGTATTTCATACAGAAATACTCCCAGACAGCAGGGTGATGTCCTATAGTGAAGAAATCTGACCGAAATACAGAATATGTGCCACCTGTAATGATTTTTGGACACTGAAACAGTTGCCAGGTCACTTTGTCAAGAATGTATAAAATGGATATGACATATCTTGACGTTAATAGTTTGCTGGTTTTACTCTGCTGCAAATAATGTTCTCATAAGCCAAATAGGAAGCACGGAATAAGTGAAAGTGCTAAAAAGCGGATGGCAAAATGAGTTGGGAAACGTACTGAGAAGGTAGTAACGAGTAGTCGACGGTGCTAACGGAAAGAGGCATCTGCTGCAGGTCCTGTGTGGCAGACCAGTCCAGAGGTGTCCTCTACGCCCACTCATGCCGGTGACTTCTTAGCTGGATTACTCTGGGTTCAGGCACCAGGGAAGAAGTTCTAGGGAGAAGCAAGAGCTGTAGAAAACAGGACCTCTAAGGACAAACAGAACGGCTGCTGATTAGCTAAAGGAAGGCTAAAGGTCACGTGATATTTCTCAAATATATTTGTGTCTCCTATGAAGACGGGCTGAGAGAGTTGGAGTTGTTCAGCCTGGAGCAGAGAAGGCTCTAAGGAGACCTTAGAGTCCCTTCCAGTCCCTCAAGGGGGCCTACAGGAGACATTGGGAGGGACTCTTGAACAACGAGGGGAGCCATAGGACAAGGGGGAATGGTTTTAAACTGAAAGAGGGGAGATTGAGATGAGATCTGGGGAAGAACTTCTTTGCTGTGAGGGTGGTGAGACCCTGGCCCAGGTTGCCCAGAGAAGCTGTGGCTGCCCCATCCCTGGAGGGGTTCAAGGCCAGGTTGGATGGGGCTTTGATCAACGTGGTCTGGTGGGAGGTGTCCCTGCCCATGGCAGGGGGTTGGAACTGGATGATCTTTAAGGTCCCTTCCAACCCAAACCATTCTATGATTCTGTGATTCTATGAAATAAAATGCTGCTGTGAAGGGAAAGGGAATAACCTACTTTACATACTTGTGGATTCACAGGTCATAAGGAAAGACTTTCTAATGTTAATAATAACGAAGCGCTGTGGTAGGTTTCCAGGCACTTACTGGAGACCTCTGGATAGCAGACGTTTGGCAGGATGACGCTGGGGCAAGAGACAGAGCAGGACATGGCTGTAGGAACACAAGAACATGGGGATGGCTCTGCAGCTCCACCAGCTGCTCAGACCAGGGTGGCGATTGTCCGGGTTCACTGTGACTTGGTGACAGTAACTATGGACTTTGGCTCAGGATTTGAACCATTCAGGCTACTCTGGAGATAACACGTAACCTCTGCGTGCTTCATCATCGAGGCAAAAAGAGGTAAATGTTTAAGAGTCATCAATGTATAGAACATTTTTATTGAGAACTACTTATTTGCCTCTGGGCTTTTATAAATAAGCTAAAAATCACCATTGCCAGCTGATTGGGAACATATGGAAACAGTTAATGCCGAACAGAAGAAACTGAAATCAAAATACCTTCTGTTTCCTATTAATTTACTTTTCATTTTAGAAAGTCATCTTAATAGGATATTGTGCATCTTGTTTAGCTAAATGGGATATTCTTCCTCTGGATGGGGAACAAAGAGGAATGCTCTGGTTCCTGCTCCGGCCTCCTGCAGGAACGTTTCAGCTGTGACCTATCGATACGTCTCTTGTTTCAGAGGTGGTCTCTGATTCGGTCAGCAACCTCAGCCGCGTCGGGAGAATTTGGTGGAGACTCTTCATTAGTAATTGCAAAAGATGAGTTTGGTTCGTGGCCATCGTGAGAACTCTCTGGCTTTCGTTACTGTCACATTTCCTGAGAGCTAGTGATAGATAGCGTGTGGCTGAACAGGCTTAACAGGGAACTGCTAGACTTTTTGTTTGCAAAATAGCCTGATAGGAATCAGGAGGTCGGGAGCAATGGTTTAGTGATGCAAAGGATCCCATTGATGCAATTTCCTACGAGGAATTGAATTCTCCGAGGACATTTTTTAAATCCCTTGAGCTGGCTTGGCTCTGGCGTAGCAACTCCTATTTCAAAACCCGCAGTGGACACGAGAATTCATTTTTCATGGTTTTCCTTAAGATGCCCATAGAAAAACCTTGATCCTGCTGATTACTAAAGTTAAATACTTTAAGTGATTTTTTTTTTTTTCTTCTTTTTTTTTTTCCTCCCCGCTTCCTTTGCTGGGAGCGGGGAGATGAAAAGAGCGGAGTACCCTGAAAAGCTCACGTGTCTTTGAACACGCTCCCAGTTTCAAGGTGAATCTGAAAAACTTCAGTACTTGGATTTTGCTGATAAACCTTTTGTGTTCCTCCTGCTCTTGTATCACCTGAAGCCATTTCATATCTTCTTAAATCAGCAAAGGTTGGTTTTCCCTCACTTTTGCTCCAGGACAAGAGGGTTTGACTCTCGACTCTCGGGTTTTTCATAGTTTCCTTAATATTTTTCATGGTTTTCCTTAAGATGCCCATATAAGAACCTCGATCCAGCTGATTAGTAGAGCCTGGCTCAGTACTTTAAGGGATTTTTTTCCTTTTTTTTTTTTCCTTTTTTTTTTTTCCTCCCCACTCCTCCCCACTTTCTCTGCTGGGAGAGGGGAGATGAGAAGAGCAGAGTACCCTGAAAGACAGCCGGCTTAACATGAGCCAGCGGTGTGCCCAGGTGGCCAAGAAGGCCAACAGCATCCTGGCTTGTATCAGAAATAGCGTGGCCAGCAGGAGTAGGGCAGTGATGGTGCCTCTAGACTGGGCACTGGTGAGACCTCACCTCGAGTGCTGTATTCAGTTCTGGGCCCCTCACTCCAGGAAGGACATTGAGCTGCTGGAGCGTGTCCAGAGGAGAGCCACCAAGCTGGTGAGGGGTCTAGAGAACAAGTCCTATGAGGAGAGGCTGAGGGAACTGGGCATGTTTAGTTTGGAGAAGAGGAGGCTGAGGGGAGACCCCATTGCCCTCTACAACTCCCTGAGAGGAGGTTGTAGAGAGGTGGGTGTTGGCCTCTTCTCCCAAGGGAATAATGACAGGAGCAGAGGAGATGGTCTGAAGTTGTGGCAGGGGAGGTTTAGATTAGATATTAGGAAGAATTACTTTCCTGAGAGAGTGGTCAGGCACTGGACCAGCCTGCCCAGGGAGGTGGTGGAGTCGCCATCCCTGGAGGTATTGAAGAAACGTGTAGACGTGGCACTTCAGGGCATGCTCTAGTGCCTGAGATTGTTGGGTTGGGGTTTTTTTTGTGTGTGTATGGTTGGACTCGATGATCTCAAAGGTCCCTTCCAACCATGAAGATTCTGTGATTCTGTGAAAAGCTCACGTGTCTTTGAACACGCTCCCAGTTTCAAGGTGAATTTGAAAAACTTCAGTACTTGGAGTCTACTGATGAACCCTTTGTGTTCCACCTGCTCTTGAATCACCTGAAGCCGTTTCTTAAATCAGTGAAAGCTGGTTTTCCCTCACTTTTGCTCCAGGACAAGAGGGTACGACTATCAGCTACTCAATATAGTGGTGATTTATGTTTTCCTGAGGAAACTACTTGGCTGAAGTGCCAATCCTGCGGCACTTTACGACAAGAGGTTTGTTTTCTCCTTTTCTCTCCGTCAATCCGGCATCTTACTCCGCCGGTGGCGAACGCGGCTAGAAACGGAAAACAGCCAATGTCAAAATGCACGTTTTTCTTTTTTCATCACTTTCCGAAGGGGGAAAAAAAAAAAAAAACAGAAAAGAAAAAGGGAATGAGAACTTTTTCATTCGGTGCCAAGCTATTTTTTTCTTCCCCTCTTTTGCAGGGTTAACCTTGACAGTCGCGGGCAGAGGAGGCAGCAGCGAATCCCGCTGTTATTTTTAGCCGGAGGAGAAGGCGAGGAGCTGTAGCGTTAGTTCGGCAGCAGCGCTGCCTGGGAATGGGCTGGGGCATCGCAGCACTTGAGCGGCCGCTGAAAGAATCCAAGTGGAGAAAACATCTTGTCCTTGATAGCTCTGCTACTTGGGGCACGCTGTAGAAAATAGAAATATTGCTTTGCTTCAGCCCAATGGAAAACAATAGATGGGGGAAATAATAGATATCATGGCTGTCAAACGTTGGAAGAGGCTGCCCAGGGAAGTGGTGGAGTCGCCATCCCTGGAGGTATTTAAGACGTGATGCTGAGGGACACGAGTTAGTGATGGTTTTTGCCAGTGTTGGGTTGATGGTTGAACTCGATGATCTCAAAGGTCCCTTCCAACCTGGACAATTCTATGAGGCCGTTCCCTCATAATCTTTAAAAAAATAAATCTCCCAAGCCTAAAATATCGCTTTTAAATCATTCTAGTTTTCTCATAGCACTCTTGATCTGTTGAAATATTTTGTAAATTTATTGTTTAGAAACCAAAAGGACTAAAGATGAGTCTCTGAGGGAAAATTGACCTCTTAAATGGAAGAGCTTTACGAAAACCCATTTTGGAAATCACTATAAAAACCAGTTTTTATTTAAAGATCTTGAGTCTATTAATGGTATATTAAGAAAAAGACTGGAAATCCCTGAGCTGATGGTGACCAAGCCATGTCACCCCATGCCACCGCACCGTTGGGGTGTTGCACAACCAGAATTAGGCTCCCTGCACGGTGCAAGGAGCTGTAGATACACCCTTTTCACTGGACACCTATAAGATATTCCTTATCCTTTCGGCGCAGGATACGAAGAATTCCCAGCGACTCGTTAAGTTTCTTCTTATTCTTCTTCTTAAGCAATCTTTGCCCTTATTTTCTGCTTTCTTCGACACCTTGCCCAAATAATTAATGAGAAAAACAATTTTCAGAGGATTGAAAACGGGCCACCATCTCGCAGCCCACTTCGTTTGCCCTGAAATCTGCTTTTTTCTGTACATTACAGTAATATTCTCAGCACTCGAAACAAGTGGACAAGGAGTCGAAATCTGTTCTTTTTCATGATTATGTTAAACAGAATCACAGCATCACGTGGGGTTGGAAGGGACCTCTGGAGATCATCTAGTCCAACCCCACCTGCCAAAGCAGGTCCACCCAGAGCAGGTTGCACAGGAACGTGTCCAGGCGGGGTCTGAACGTCTCCAGAGAAGGAGACACAACTCCGTTACCTGTGCGTGGAAGATAATTAAAGCTCTTCCAAAGGCAAAGGCTACTCTTCCTTAATATTATGTTAAGCTTTTATAGTTTTATATTTGGCCAGATGACTAGCTAAAGTGTTAGACCTTCTGCTACAGAAGAGATGGGAGCTTGGGCAGTAGGGATGTAATGCTGGGTGCTTTTTGGTTTTATTACTGATCTAATGGTAATAAGCAAATGCCTCTTTTAGGATCTATTCTGTATAACTCATCTCTTTTTTTTTTCCTTTTTACTTTTTTTTTCTTTCTTTTTATTCCTCTTTTTTTCTTTTTCTTCCTTTTTTTTTTCCTTGGTTTTTTTTCTTTTTTCTTCCCCCCTTTTTTTTTTCTTATTTCATTGGGATACCCATTGGGTACTTGAGCATCTCGTTGGAGTACTGTACTATCAGGGTTAGAGAATTACTCCGATTCTGTATTTTCTGTAGTAGTAAGGCAAATAACACTTAGAGATCAGTCTTATTATTAAAGTAGATATTTTTCTTTTCAGTCGTCAACTGCATACCAAAAATAGCCATTCAAAATTCTGTGAAATGCTGACTTAGCCTGAAAATACTGGAAGCCCCTCCCGCTTTTGTTCTTTGGGAAATATAACTCAACCGAGATTAGTACCTTTACCACAAAAAAAAAAAAAAAAAAACACCATAAAAGCCTTTTAAAAACATGTGAAGGTTGGAGGCTTTGACTTTCCAAAATAGGAAACGCCAGAATTCAGGTAGTATCTGTGAGCTTCATTCAGGTGGGGTTTTTTTTATGCCTGTGCGTTACGATAGGATTTTATCCTTTTGAGTAAAAGCCCGAATATTAAATTTTGCTTTTGTTGTGGTTTAGCAGAACTTGAGCTAACGAGGCTGTGCCGGCGGGATGGATTCTCTGCGTGAGCCTGCCCTGGGCGAGGATAGGTTTCACCAGCCGTTATTGACAACGGGGGAGCGTTGAAATGAAGGAAGATGACTTTTTTTTTTTTTTTTTTTTTTTGGTAATCTTTGGAAGTTTGTGGGCAACTTTCTTGTTCCTCTATGAGCTGCGTATCCTCTACCAGCAATTTGTCCCAGATTCTGTGCCAAAACCATGTCAGCCTCACTGCGAGGTCCTCGACGCTCTTTGCGCAATCCATTTTTTTGCCATTTTCCTGTGTAATTGCTGGTTCCTCCCTCCAGCTCCTTTGCTTACAAACTCAGCACATCTTCCTGCTTCTGGGTTGGGTTTTCTTTTTTTTTTTTCAAGGATCAGAGATCCCAGGGCTACAGCGGGTCCTTATCTGTAGGAAGGTAAAACCTACCTGCAACATCTGCCAGAGGCGGTGAACTTCTCCCTTCTATTCAAGGATGGAGGGAGATAATTGTAAGGACAGTACAGAAGGTTAAATCTGAATTTTCTCTTGACTGATTTCTACATTTCTGTTGTTTAAAACAAAACAGGGAAAAAAAAAAAAATACCCAACAACTTTTCAGCAACTGTCCTCTGTCTCACTGTACTTTGGATTCTAGAGAAAAGAGCTCTGCGATGCTGCAAATCTACCTGCTCAAAAGAAGGGCTGGGGTTTTGGGGAATCGGAACAACAAATTTGAATCTCACAGTAATCAAGCCATCAGCTGTCTTTGTTTTATTAACAGCAGCTGAGCTGGGAGGCATAATTAGGGTAATGGTTTCTGGCTCCAGCTGTGTTTCACTACAGAACAAAGAGAGCTCAGCAGAGATTTTGTGGTACAGTACACTTTTGCCCCCTTCTACTTGGGAGAATTAACAAAGATTACTTGATGTGCTGGAGGTTGGGATTCAGATATGATTGGACGTTGGTACTTTTTAGAGGAAAGTGTGTCTGAAGCCTATGAGATGTTGAGGAACCTACCAGCAGTGCGGTCAGTGAGCGAAAGGTGTGGGAGGCTCCAGCCAAGGGGCAGCTGGATGCTCACATGTCCGTGGGATCTACCAAGTTCAGCCTGGGTAAGAAAAGGCTCCAGAGAGACCTTAGAGCCCCTTCCAGTCCCTCAAGGGGCTCCAGGAGAGATGGGGAGGGACTCTGGATCAGGGAGGGGAGCCATAGGACGAGGGGGAAGGGTTTGACACTGGAAGAGGGGAGATTGAGATGAGATGTGGGGAAGAACTTCTTTGCTGTGAGGGTGGTGAGACCCTGGCCCAGGTTGCCCAGAGAAGCTGTGGCTGCCCCATCCCTGAAGGGGTTCAAGGCCAGGTTGGATGGGGCTTTGATCAACCTGGTCTGGTGGGAGGTGTCCCTGCCCAGGGCAGGGGGTTGGACCTGGGTGATCTTTAAGGTCCCTTCCAACCCAAACCATTCTGTGATTCTATGAAGTGGCTCTGACCATCTTGTGGTACTTTCAAAGGACTCTAAATAGGTGTTGAAATATTTCCCTGTACCCTTCTTGCGTCGTTTTGAGCTTCGGGTCCCCTGCGTGACTGATGAGTTCCTCTGGGATAAGGGATGGGGTTTGCAAAGTGTGCTCTTTTTTTTTTTTTTTTTTGGATGAAAGGAGCTAGAGAAATGGAGGTTTTCGGATGTCCCACATGGAGAACTGCCGGTGGGATGTCTGCTTCTGGTGTGACCTACTGAGCTTGGAGAGGGATGAAAGTTAAAGCCTGACCTAACTGTGTTGTAGCTAACAAGGACCAGCTGGGTCACAGAAAAGGGGGTGGGGAAGGAAATATGGTGAGAATCAACTTGGCCTCACCAGGGAGACGTGTGGAGGATGAGAGCGTTGGGAGGGAGCGTACAGGTCCTTGGGCATGGAATCTGTCACGGGGAAGACGCACGAGGAACTCCGGGTGGTTTATCTGAGTAGAAATGGAGCTTTGTGGGCTTTTTTTTCACCACCCCCACCCCTCCAATTGCCGTGGCTTTGAACGCTACAAAACCCCCCGGAAATCATGTAAACTCTCGTGATTATATTGAGATATTTCATACTTGTCTTAAAACCTTCTCTCCAGGAGTCATTGAAACGATAAGGATTTTACTTGAATGCTTGAAAACGACAGTAAATTTTTAGCTCAAACTATAGAAGTCCTGACGTGAAGTCCTGACAGATAGAAATATAAGCGGATGTCAGTGCACAGTACTTGAAAATGTGAATTTATTAATTCAGCTCTGTGTGTCTTAAATTCTGTCTGTTAAAAATGACTGCAGGAGGACAGTGATAATTGTGCTAATTTGACGCTAACGAAGTCTCCCTGGCTGCGACACAAGCAATAACATGATTATTCTTTAAGAAGTACCAATGCATCCATCCGGGGAAAGAAGATGACAGCTTCGCGTGAAAATTGATACAAAGATCTCTTCTTTTCCCTTTATTTATGTGCTCTGATTTTTCATTCCAGGTGATCAGCTTTTTCAGCTCCCGATTGGAGCAAGCTGGAGCTGAGCTGTCGGTAGAGCGAGTTCTGGAAATCATCAAGCAAGGAGCTGTTGCTTTGCCCAAAGACAGACTAAGAGTAAGTGCTCGAGACCTCGTCAATTAAAGTGTAACCGTTCCAATCAGTTGCATACGGACCCGTTATATCCCTAAGGTCAAAACATCGTTTCTCCTATCAATAGCGACCACCGAGGGGTTACATTGTGGATTACCCTATGTGTATGTTTTGATTGAAATTCCTCCTTTGGGCTAAATGTTTGGTGTTGTCGATACACCAGAGGGATGGGATGTCATTCAGAGGGACCTGGACAGGCTGGAGAGGTGGGCCCAGTTGAACCTCATGAGGTTCAACAAAAGCAAGTGCAGGATTCTGCACCTGGGAAGAAACAATCCTCAGTATAAATACAGCCTGGGGGATGAGGTATCAGAAAGCAGCCCTGAGGAAAGGGACTTGGGGGTGCTGATGGACGAGAAGCTGGACATGAGCAGGCAATGTGCTCTCGCAGCCCAGAAGGCCAATCCCATCCTGGGCTGCATCAAAAGAAGTGTTGCCAGCAGATCCAGAGAGGTGATTCTGCCACTTTGCTCTGCTCTGGTGAGACCTCACCTGGAGCACTGTGTGCAGGTCTGGAGCCCTCAATATAGAAAGGACATGGACCTGATGGAGCGGGTCCAGAGGAGGGCCACCAAAATGATCAGGGGGCTGGAGCACCTCTCCTATGAGGACAGGCTGAGGGAGCTGGGGTTGTTCAGCTTGGAGAAAAGGAGGCTCCGGGGAGACCTCATAGCGGCCTTCCAGTACCTGAGGGGGGCTACAGGAAGGCTGGGGAGGGTCTGTTTACAAAGGCCTGCAGTGACAGGACGAGGGGCAATGGTTTGAAGTTGGAGAAGGGGAGATTTAGATTGGATATTAGGAAAAAGTTCTTTACCATGAGTGTGGTGGAACACTGGAACAGGTTGCCCAGGGAGGTGGTTGAGGCCCCTTCCCTTGAGAGATTCAAGGTGAAGCTCGACGAGGCCCTGGGCAACCTGGTCTAGTTGGGGGTGTCCCTGCTGACTGCGGGGAGGTCGGACTAGATGACCTTTGGAGGTCCCTTCCAGCCTGGACCAATCTATGAATCTATAAATGTTTGGGTGAGTTTTCTTGATAAGTGATTAAATTGAAGCGTGTGAAGGACGTAAAATTTGCTGAGGCCAAGGTTTTCTCCATCATATCACGAAGATGGAGTCTCACCTCTCCATCCGTTGTTTAATTAAGCTGTAACCAAACTTTTATCATTCTTTTCTTTTTGGTTAACTTATTCTTCTTTCTCTACTGTTCTGCATCTCCATCTGGGTCTATATAAAATGCTACAAAGATAAATTTCTGGGGCTTTAGGTAAGAATTAACCAACCTTCTGAAAATCAATTCAAGACCCCTAAGTCTGGTCAACTCCATCATGAGCTTTCTGTATAATCCCGAGCAGACCCCTCCGTTCTCTTCTGAGAATCTCCCAAATCTCATGAGGGATTTACCAACTTGACAGGTTTTGTGAGGCCCCTGGTGAGGCCCCATCTGGAGCACTGGGTCCAGTTCTAGGCTCCACAGTTCAAGAAGGACAGGCAGCTGCTGGAGAGGGGACAGCAGAGGGCTACAAAGATGATGAGGGGCCTGGAGCATCTCTCTGATGAGGAAAGAGGCTGAGGGACTTGGGTCTTTTGAGTCTGGAGAAGGGAAGACTGAGGGGGCATCTGATCACCGCCTATAAATACTTCAAGGGTGGGTGTCAGGAGGATGGGGCCAGTCTTTTTTCAGTGGTGCCCAGGGACAGGACAAGAGGAAATGGGCACAAATGGGCAAATGTAAGAAGTTCCACCTAACCATGAGGAGGAACTTCTTTCCCGTGAGGGTGTCAGAGCCCTGGAAGAGGCTGCCCAGAGAGGTGGTGGAGTCTCCTTGTCTGGAGACATTCAAACCCCACCGGGACACGTTCCTGTGGGACCTGCTGTGGGTGTTCCTGCTTTGGCAGGGGGGTGGACTAGATGATCTCCAGAGGTCCCTTCCCAACCCCATGTCATTCTGTGATTCTGTGAAAACTCGTTAATGGCCCTGTGATGTTTAAATACTGCGAAGATGAAATCTGTGTGAGTAGGTGAGTAAATAAATGGGAGTTACGTGTGTTTTTTAAACACGCATGATCAATTTTGCTTCTCCATTGTGCCAAGTGTATTTTAAATACTGTCCGCTTTCTGCAGGACCAGTTTTGTTCCTACTCCGTAAGGGAGCGAGAGCAGCATCTCAGGACCCATTTCTTTTGGGGTAACTTTAGGAAAATACCATCTGATAAGGCACACTGAGTACACACAGCCATTGGCGACGGCTGGTAATTTATTTATACCCTGGTAATTTTAAAACACCCAGTGGGAATTGTCTAGCTGGCTGGATATCCTCGTGTCTTTCCTGCAGTTCCCCGTGTCCCTGAGATGGCACGTATTTAGTCACTCAGACTGAATTTACTTGGGGAGAGAGCAGTCTGGAGTGCGAGTCCCAGGAATAGCCTAAGTAAGACCGGAGGAGTTGTTGGGTCCAAATCCAGCCCTTGCAGGTTGTGTCCTTGCTACACTGTAGTGCTGTGAATACAGAGAAACACTGGACCTTTTGCTTTCTCTATGACAACTTACTCTTACATGAAGATAATTAGAAGCTCTAATATTAAGAGGCTACAGGGGTTCCTTCTTGACACAGACCCATTGCTAAATAAATTCTCTCCTTACAAAGAAATGAAGGTTTTATCGCTTAGTGTGACAGATTGACTTGCGTGTTGGGCCACAATTTAAAGATACCATAGAATGGTTTGGGTTGGAAGGGCCCATATAGACCATCCAGTTCCAACCCCACTGCCCTGGGCAGGGACACCTCCCACCAGATCACGTTGCTCCAAACCCCATCCAACCTGGCCTTGAACACCTCCCAGGGATGGGGCAGCCACAGCTTCTCTGGGCAACCTGGGCCAGGGTCTCACCACCCTCACAGCAAAGAAGTTCTTCCCCACATCTCATCTCAATCTCCCCTCTTTCAGTGTCAAACCCTTCCCCCTCATCCTATGGCTCCCCTCCCTGATCAAGAGTCCCTCCCCAGCTTTCCTGGAGCCCCTTGAGGGACTGGAAGGGGCTCTAAGGTCTCCCTGGAGCCTTCTCTTCTCCAGGCTGAATCCCTCCCCAACTCTCTCAGCCTGTCCTTGCAGCAGAGGGGGCTCCTGTCAGTCTCTTACACAGCCCTTGCAGCATCTCCGTGGCCTCCTCTGGCCCCGCTCCAACAGGTCCATGTCCTTCTGATGTTGGTGGCCCCAGAGCTGGAGGCAGCAAGGCAGGGGGGTCTCCCCAGAGTGGAGCAGAGGAGCAGAATCCCCCTGCTCGCCCTGCTGGCCACGCTGCTGGGGATGCAGCCCAGCATGCCATTGGTTTTCTGGGCTGCCAGCGCACGTTGCTGGGGCATGTTGAGCTTCTCATCCACCAACACCCTCAAATCCTTCTCCTCAGGGCTGCTCTCCATCCATTCTCTGCCCAGCCTCTATTTGTGCTTGGGATTGCCGTGACCCAGGTGCACTTGGCCTGGTTGAACTTCATGAGGTTTGCATGGGCCCACCTCTGAAGCCTATCCAGGCCCCTCTAATGTCATGTCATGCGTTAATTTGTAAATGCACATGACATCTTTATACAACAGTAACGATGAGCAGCACGTGATTCCCTCCTGTAGAAGTGATCTTGTCAGTCTTCGTGCCCTCTGTCCTTGCACTTTTCTCCTCGGAGTCTCACAGTTCCTCAGGTCTTCCCACTTCAGTCTGTGAGGTTTTCAGGGGAATGTATTCTAAAGCTCGTCACAGTCGTATTAAGATCAGACTAAAGATATAGTTACACAATAAGTCTGGCAACACTGAGGAGTCTCAGCAGCTAAATAAAGGAGAGAGCTTTCATCCCCGTGTCTTTAATGACACTCTCTGGGCATGTCGGGATGGGTGGGAGCAGCCCTACCTCCAGTGACTTTGCTTGTACCATCAGCTCAGTGGCTGTTGGCATCCGTGAGCTGGAAGCTCTCTAGCTCCGTAGACCAACTAATATTCCCTGCTGAAAAGACATTTTTCTAACAGAGGTTGGCTTGGGCACAGGCAACTTGGACAAGTGGCTTCTGGATAGGAGTTGGCTGGTGTCTGGCCAACTTGGACAATGTGTGGTGGAGTTAGGGGTCTGTTGCATCTGGGTTGACGTGATCTACGTGTAATTACAACGCGCAAAGCTGTGGGGCTTTATCCTGAGAGCTTTACAGTTAATTGCTAATTAATTTTCAAGCCATCCTTGCCTTTTGCCATAACATATCGAAGTGCTCCAAAGTACGGGAGACCCTGCGGAGATAATACTCCTACCTCCTAGAAATTGCCGTCTTCAGCTGGAGCTCTGTGAGGGAGGTGGTTGAAACACAAAGAGGTTGTGATTTGGAAAAATGAGGATTGGAGCTTTTACTCCCTTGCTTCCCCACAGCTCAGACAGTGGTGGGTTGGTTGTTTTTTTTCTGACGTATAAGTACCTAATGTATGCACCGATAAATATAGCGAATGTTTTCAAGTTGCTTATCTTGGCCTTTGTCGAGGAAGTGAGCATTCGAGAGGCGTTAACGTCTATTCGGATCTCCAGTCTGTTGCTTAGACCGTAGTTCAAACACGAATAAGTGTCAACTAAAAATAACAGCACTTAAGAGCCACGATCCTGATCTGCATAATGGTGCTTATCAGTTTTGTAGCACACCCTGGGATTCCTGCTCCCTTTCGGTGTGGGAAGCAACAAGGGATGCAAAGTTAGCAGTAGGTCATATATATATATATATATTTATGTGTGTGTATGTGAGGAAAGATATCCTGCATTTTCTTAGCAAATAATCGTTGGGAAATGGAAGATCTAACTCATATTTTCCTTCCAGTCCTGGAGCAACCTGACTGGAGACAGACAATATAATTAACATTATTTTAAGCGTATGCTTTTAGCCGTGTACAGTGGAAGGCAGGGAAAGTCCAAGCTGAGTAATTAGCCTTTTAGAAGACTTGTGCATAAACAGAGAGATAAAGGGCAGGTGCTGAAATCAAGAGCTGGTTATTTCTCCTTCAGTCTGTGGGAGGAGATAAATGAAGTTAATATGCTCAGGATGGAGGCAGAAGCCACGGCGTGGAGATAGAGCTGTCTCCTTCGCAGACGAGCAGCCCACAATCCAGGCTCCCTGTTTTATTGCAGAAGCTCATTAAAGGCAATTTAGAGATCATAGTGATAGGTGAAAATTGGCCTCATTCTTTCTTGATTTTTATTTAAAAAAAAAAAAAAAGTTCTCAGGCTGCCTCTCTTCCCTTTGGTGAACTATCTGCGTTTGCGGGATGAGGAGCGCGAGAGAAGTGGGACCGCGTCTGGAGCCTGCGAGTTATCTCAGGATTTCAAGGGGAGGTAGCCAGCAGATAACCGCGCTTTTACAATAAGTGGGAAAACTTGTTTCGAATGCCAGCGAGTGACTGGAAGCTGACATTTGGGTTCGTGGAAGGATCACACTTGGGAGGCCACGTTTAATGCTTTAGAAAGGAAAAGTTCCCATTAGCTAAGCCACTTAAGGCAGAGATTTCATTTTTCCTCAGCGTATTCGGAGCTGCTTTTTTTTTTCTCCGATTCCTTTTCTCCCGGTGTCAATGAGTATTTTGTCATCCGTGTGCATTCTGTCGTACGTTCTCCATGCGCTGTGCAGACGTGCCGTTAGGCCATCAACTCGCACCTTTTTTGGTAGGGTACAAAATTTAATATTTATTGAAGTGCATTCTAGTTCAGGCATTAAAATTTCACAGAATATGTAAAAGGAGCAGAGGTAAAAGCCATCGGTCTCTTGACGGAACAAGCTTTGCTGTAGGTGTTAAAAGCACTTCTCATAGGTTTTCCCTTCTATTAATGATGTACTTCCAACTCCTTCGACTTCCATTTGTTTCATTGGAGAAAGCCCCTAATCATCGAGCCACTGGACCACAGGGGAAGAGAGTAAATTGTCATCGGAGTGGTGGCATTAGGGCCAGAAGACCTTTGTGTCCCTGGCACATCACCAGGGGCTGGGCTCTGGGGGCAGCAGCGTCAAGGCCAAAAGTTCAGCTACCAAAAATGTTGTAAAAATAACCTGGTTGTTCATTGAGGTGGCAGCAAATTCAATGGGGGATGTCAACCATAGGTATTTCCAACTCTGGGAAGAAGGTGTAGCCATAAAAGAAAGTACATGTGAAGTCCCCAGCTCTAAGGAAGTCCAAAAAGTCTCTTGGTTTTAGCTACCGAGCTCTCTCTCGAATGGTGGAAAGGTTGCCCTGTTTCTGCAGAAGCTCCTCCTAGGAAGGAGACATCATCTGTTCAACCGTCGTTTGTACCGTCGCCTCATGAAGAGGGGCCAGGACATGGCCAGCCACTCAGTGCCCTAGATTGTGAAGGAAATTGGTAGAATTTATATGTGTGCATCCTCCCTAAAGTGACATTGATCCCAAGAGACCATCCATCGCCCCATCGTCCATTACAATTGCTCCTGATGATGGTTTTTCTTCTAGAGCCCTGATGTCCTTGGTGGTTTGGCCATGGCAAGATGCTGGCTTCAGAATCCAGACCAGTGGTCTTTGGTGATCTAAATTAAACCTTGGGGCAGATGTGTGGACAGCTTTCTTGCATTTATTTTACTGCTGTAACAGTTTCTCCCTACCATGGGTTTCAGAGAGAAGACTCCACAAATTAACTCTTTGTGACGCTGTAAAGAGGTGGGAGCAGAGAAATTATGGAGACCAGCAGCTCTTTTACAGAGCCCTAGGGCATAGCGCTAAGCAAGAGAGACTGAAAACTTCCTTAAATGACAAATTCATCAAATTCTTCCTGGTATATATGTTTTTCTGGCGGAAGGGTCAAAGATCTTACTGTAGTGGAAGCTGGTTGTGTCTAATACATGCTTAGGTCTGACGCCGGGCAGGCATCTGTAACGCGGACTTCCCTCAACTGCTGTTAACCCTTGACGGGAAGAAGATCGGATTCGTAAGAGAAGTGGAAGAAACTTTTAAACAAAGTGCTTTTTGGGCCTTTCCAAAACACCAAACATACGCTAAGTATAATAATATTTATGGATCGTGTATTTCCTTCTCACAATTTATACCCTCAGTTAAGATGTCAAACTTCCCTGCTTCCGTGAGCTGACCTGTAAGCGATGAACAATAATTCACGTTTCTTTTGAAGGCATTCGTTTTAGAGGTCAGATTCTCAGAGACCTCGGGTAGAGAAGAACGTACTCTCCCTCCCCTTGAGAGATATGATTTTGAGTAATCAAAATTCCAGGAAAAGTGGTCTTGAAGGTTTTGATGGGCCTTGTTGTTCAGAAGATAACTTATCATCATGAAGGCAAAGACATGTCTGCACTCAGCTGACTCTGGCTAATCTTAAAGGGGGCTTATAAACCTGTCTGTCCATCTGTCTGAACCAGGACAAACCCTCCTGCAGGTACTTTTCGATTCATATAAGCCCACCTGCTTGAATTGTTGAGAATGAGTTGAAACTAAACTGAATCATAGAATGGTTTGGGTTGGAAGGGACGTTAAAGACCATCCAGTTCCAACCCCCCTGCCATGGGCAGGGACACCTCCCACCACACCAGGTTGCTCAAAGCCCCGTCCAGCCTGGCCTTGAAGACCTCCAGGGATGGGGCAGCCACAGCTTCTCTGGGCAACCTGGGCCAGGGTCTCACCACCCTCACAGCAAAGAAGTTCTTCCCCAGATCTCACCTCAATCTCCCCTCTTTCAGGGTCAAACCCTTCCCCCTCGTCTTATCACTACAATGACACCGCTTTATAATAAGTCCCTCCAAGCAGGAGTTTATATCATTTAAATCTTATTTAATTAAACAGTGCAAACTTGAGTGTAGGCAAGATCTGAAGTATGTGAAAAATATTCTGGATAAACTGTGACTATTATAGTATTTAAAATTAGATGCTTGCTGACACACTGCATCGTATGGGAGCTCTTGACTCTGTATTCCAGAAACTTCCAGAAGTCAGGCTCTTAACTCTATCAGCCCAGAAGGAACCCAAAACTTTGGGGCTATCATTCAGAAATAAATGCCACCATCATTTTTAAATCTTAATACCATAATCCACAGAAATGCTTCCTTCGTAGGAGGTGGACTTGAGTAGTTCTTTAGAATATATAGCATGGTAATAAATTTTGCAGTGAAGGCCATATATATTTTTAAGCAAAATTGCAATCCTTTTGCTTGTTTAAACTTTTTTTTTTTAATGAAGAATCACAGAATGCTATGGGATTGGAAGGTACCTCTGGAGATCATCTAGTCCAACTCCCTGCCAAAGCAGGTCCACCCAGAGCAGGTCCCACAGGAATGTGTCCAGGCGGGGTTGGAATGTCTCCAGAGAAGGAGACTCCACCACCTCTCTGGGCAGCCTCTTCCAGGGCTCTGACACCCTCACAGGAAAGAAGTTCCTCCTCATGTTTAGGTGGAACTTCTTGCGTTCAAGTTTGTGCCCATTTCCTCTTGTCCTGTCCCTGGGCACCACTGAAAAAAGCCTGGCCCCATCCTCCTGACACCCAGCCTTGAAGTATTTATAGGCCTTGATCAGATCCCCCCTCAGGCTTCTCTTCTCCAGACTCAAAAGCCCCAAGTCCCTCAGCCTCTCTCCTCATCAGAGAGATGCTCCAGGCCCCTCATCATCTTTGCAGCCCTCTGCTGTCCCCTCTCCAGCAGTTCCCTGTCCTTCTGGAACTGGGGAGCCCAGAACTGGTCCCAGTGCTCCAGCTGTGGCCTCCCCAGGGCAGAGCAGAGGGCGAAGATGACCTCCCTCCACCTGCTGGCCATGCTCTTCCTGATGCACCCCAGGTTGCCATACACCTGGTTATTTTTTTTAACGCTGAAGAAGCCAAGGACCCAAGTAAAGTAGCTTTAGCATCTGTGGATTCAAAGTCTTTGAAATTTGGTGACTCCTTTTGTTCCCTGGTTAAAAGTGGATTTCAGGAGCCTTTAGAGGGACTTGTTTGTATCAATGTTGGATGAGTTGGATTGAATACTAACACTTTATTTTCAGAAGCATCCTTCACCTATGATAGGAGAAACCGGTTAGCTTAGAAGCTTTAATAGGAAAAGTGAAATAAATTGCAAGTTTGACTTGAAACTTGTGAGCTTCATGGAGCTTCATATTGCTGGACTCAAGGTGTTTGAAATGTTGGCATAGTCTGGTGGCGTTGGTGACTCACTTATAAAGCGTATTTTTTTATTTTTTTAAAGTTTGCTTTAATATTTTTAAGTAAAAAAAAAAAAAAACAAACCCCCCAAACCAACCAGAACTTCTCACACAGTTACCATTCCAGTAAGTGTTTGCGTGGATTTTGAATGTCATACATGTCAAGAGTTGGGTTTCTTTGATGTGGTGTAAGATGAGTCCTTTTGAGTGTAAGTTCTCGCTTACAGCTGAGTGTATTATCTGGTTGAACATTGCCAGGTCTGACAGTGGTGGTGCGTACCGTGGCGTTCACAACCTCTCTCTGGCCCTCCCAAAGAGAGTTTCCTAACGCTGTAACCGATACCATATTTATATGTTACTCTCCAGGCTATTTGAAAAGGGGATGTGCTCTCCACCTCTCCCCAGGTGTCTTCTGAATGGAAAAATTATACAGTATCACATTTTTGTAAGTTATTTTTTTAGCATTAGGGGGAAGGGGTAGCGACCCAAAAAAAAAAACCAAAAAAAAAACCAACCCACCCCTCAAATGGTTCCAGGAAACTTAATTTTTCAAATGTGAATGCTCCTGAGAACCCAAACAAAGTTAGGTTTGCGTTTACATAGCAGCTGTCATTCAATTTTGGAATTAAAACCAGCTTTTTAACTCCAGTTTACTGCAGTGGTTATAAATTCTTGCATGGGGGTGGAGAAAAATAAACAGTAACTTTTGGCGTTGTTGCACTAGAACAAGAAGAAGAAAAAAAAAAAAACAGCTATTTTATTTTGCTTGTCTGCCCGGCACGCAGTTAAAAACATATTAAAGCTTTTCTGACACCTCCCTATTGAAGAGTAATATAAACAGCATTGCAGCATCAGCTTAGGAAAATATGCATTAGAAAACTCTTGAATCTGTGATCTTTAAACTGTTTCTCGTGTAATATCAGTTTCTTGCTGTCAAGGAGCCAAAATCTCTTTGAACAGAAAATAATAATCATGCTTTCAGCTTGGAGAGAGCACTGCGGAGAGCTTTTCTTCGCAGATGAAGAGTAAAGGGAGAACTTCAACCTTGGTTTTCTTCCTCGTCGCTGAAACGTTCATTGCTCTGTCCCGAAGCTTCAGAGATCCATGGGAAAAATCCTGCTCTCCCCGAGGGTTTGGCTGTTGGCTTCAACAGTCTTGAGGTTTTCAAGCCGTATCTTCACGCTTATGAGATGCTACCAGGCGTGGTGTGAGCAGGACACTGGGCACGTGCCTTGGACTTTGCGTGTCCCATGGTGGGGAGCGTGAGGCTGGTACTGTCTGGTGAAAAGAGACTATGCTTGACTTTTCTCAGTCCTCTCCCTCGTTTCCCTGGCTGCTGTTTTGTAGGAGTCACATTGATTGAGCAGTAGATCAGAAAACTGAGAAAACTGGATTTGTCTCTCCTGTATTGCTTTGAAGGACAGCACAGGACTTGGGTTTTTGCATTGCGTCGCTATAGATGTAAGGAGACCAGCCCCATTGCCCGTGTTCCCTTCAAACCGGAAGAGGATAGATTTAGATGAGATATTAGGAAGAAATTCTTTGCTGTGAGGGTGGTGAGACCCTGGCCCAGGTTGCCCAGAGAAGCTGTGGCTGCCCCATCCCTGGAGGGGTTCAAGGCCAGGTTGGATGGGGCTTTGAGCAACCTGGTGTGGTGGGAGGTGTCCCTGCCCATGGCAGGAGGTTGGAACTGGATGGTCTTTAAGGTCCCTTCCAACCCCAACCATTCTATGATTCGATGTCTTCAGTAGTTCAAAGGGATACCAGAGCTGTCCGTGCCTTGCCAGGGCAGTCATGCCCACAGTGGTCTGCAGTCTGGGCAGGATCTCACATCATGAGATTGTTGTGTTTCTTCCTATCATGTGTGTGAACCAAACAGCAGAAATGAGTCTGAGCTTCAGCCAACTTGGTTGAAGTGGGTTGAGTGAAGCCACTGTAGGAGCAGGAAAGGTGGAGGTAGAGCCCTCAAAGCAGCTGCGAATGAGTTTTCTTCACCCACGCCAAATCCATTCAGCTTTTGCAGGCTCTCGTGTTGAAATGGGTGGTAGAAGATCTTCAGAGGATCAGAAGAACTCGTCCTTTTTGTGTCCCTTTTGGATATTCTCATTGCTTCTCTCATTTGGGGTCTAAAATGTGCATTAAATAACACGAGTAAAGTCACGGAAGGAGCAACGGGGATGGAGTTTGTTTGCTCTCAGTGTAGACCTCAATGTGTCTGGACTCGTGCTCTGGTGTTCCTCCAAGGCCACGTACCTTGTTTAGAAGCCTGGGTAGACAGTTAACATCGAGAACTGTCTTTTTTTGATATTATTAGCTTGTGTTTGTCACAGTCTTGAGCAGAATGGATCAAAGATCCCACCAAAGCAATGAGTAGCGGTGATGGGACAAAGGGCGGAATGAGTCAAGTGAGCAGAACGAGTCCTCGGAAGCAAGTAAGAATTTATCCCAAGCTTTCCAGAGAACCAGAAGATGCAATAAAACTAAATTCAGGCACTTTGGTTGAGAGCGAGCATAACATTTCTTCAGCTTCTTCAACTTCCTTTGCGGATATTTTGGGTTTTCAGTGAAATGACGTTCTGCTTCCCAGTAAACTCTAGAACCGGCAGTACTTTCTCCCTGTCACCGAGACATCTGGTGGTGCTGGGGGAGCTAATCGATTGCAGACGGTTGTTGCTATTATAAGCCTGCAACCCACTTGAAAAGTTACCCAGGATTTTGGTAATGAAGGGCCTGAAGTTATTATTTGAGCTATTTTATATATTTTTTTTTTTTTCTCTCCTTTTATCTTCCCTTCAGGGGTCATCAGACTGGCAATATGTTTGTTTTTTTTTACAAGCTCAAACTTGAGATTTTTAAAAGTTCAGACCCCTGCGTGTCAAGCTACTTGAGTTTCCTGTAAAAACCTTGGGAGTTGCGAGTCAATTTGTAATGGTATAAAAAGCGAACAAACGTTCGGGTTGACTCCGTAGGAGAAGACGGCATTTAAACAGATCGGAAACTCGCAGCGGAGCTCGCGTTGGGGCACGTTTGTTATTTGGCAATTAGAGAGGGTATTTACTGTCCGCGTTCGGGAAGACTTACCGCGTTTATGAGGATAACTTTTCCAAAAACCCTATTTATAGCTTAAAACTGAGAATGTGTTAAAAGTGAGAGTGAGGTTCAGCTTTCCAGGTGACGCACCCTGTAGATCCTGTTGAAAAATCCATCCTTTGCAGTCTCACTAATGCCAGAATCTGCCCAATAATGAATGATTTATCCTTCTGTATTTGGCTTGTCCCTGTTGGAAGGAGGTGGGGGGGGCGACGTTGAGGCCCTGGTGAGGCCCCATCAGGAGCACTGGGTCCAGTTCTGGGCTCCCCAGTTCAAGAAGGACATGCAACTGCTGGAGAGGGGACAGCAGAGGGCTACAGAGATGATGAGGGGCCTGGAGCATCTCTCTGATGAGGAAAGGCTGAGGGACTTGGGTCTTTTGAGTCTGGAGAAGAGAAGCCTGAGGGGGGATCTGATCGAGGCCTGTAAATACTTCAAGGGTGGGTGTCAGGAGGATGGGGCCAGTCTTTTTTCAGTGGTGCCCAGGGACAGGACAAGAGGAAACGGGCACAAACTTGAACATGGGAAGTTCCATCTCAACATGAGGAGGACCTTCTTTCCTGTGAGGGTGGCAGAGCCCTGGCAGAGGCTGCCCAGAGAGGTGGTGGAGTCTCCTTCTCTGGAGACATTCCAACCCCGCCTGGACACGTTCCTGTGGGACCTGCTCTGGGTGGACCTGCTTTGGCAGGGGGCTTGGAGGAGATGATCTCCAGAGGTCCCTTCCAACCCCGTGTGATTCTGGTGGGGGCGGGGGGAAGTTTCTAAACTCCAGAACACCAAGTCACTCCCAGCTTTAAAAGACATAAACAACCCAGAGGGTTACGAGTTACATCCCAACGCCTGTTTTATACACCCATGTGTTTTGCTTGAAGTCAGATATAATCCGTGCGCTGGAGCCGGGTGATTTTTCCAGGGGATCCAGGGCGGGTTGACGGAGCTCTATCGCATCCCGCCGCGGCTCCGGCTGGAAAAGGGAGCTGAGGCTGGTGCCGTTTGGCCGGGCGGCGATAAGGGAAGAGACAGTCTGGCTCCTTCCAGGAGCCTCTCGGTCATGTCTGAGCTCTCGGCAGTTCCCAAAGCCTCTGGCTGACTTTCCCCCGCGGACCATTCATTTATCAGGAAATGAAATTGGTTACAGGATTTCGCACGTTGCCAAACCTCACTGACGAAATCCCCTTTCGTTCCTGCTTCCAGAAGGAGGAAGAATGCCTTAACCCTTTGTGCTGGGGGAAAAAAAAAAAAAAAAGTCAAATTCCTCCTAACTTTTAAAGGTTTCTGGAAATTGCTGACACGCTTTCACCCTCTATAAATGTACAGCGAACTCCATAATTTTGCCTGTTACATTTGTACCTTTGCACCATGCTTGCCACCATCTTCATAAGTGTTATTTTACTACAGTTGAATTATTTTAGGACAGTCGACTTATTTTTTTTTTTAGGCCAGTCGAATTATTTTAACGCGAGACTTAGCTGCTGGATTCCCTGTATTCTTGCTCGAAATACGTCACCTAAAGCAGAAGAGGGAAAAAAAAATCCAGATTTACTCAAACCGCAAGCTACACTTAGTTGTTTACTGGGAGGTTTTTGAAGCAGGCGGTATAATTTATAGAAGCTTAACCGGGATTGTATAGAAATATATCTTTAATTATGCAGATGGGATGACAACAAAAGAAACCCAAGCGTAAATGGTGTTTCTGAATGTTTTGCAGCGTTTGCGGGTGATTAGGAACCCAGTTGTGGCATTTTTAAATGCTGTTTGGATGTCATTATCTTTCGTTATATATCAAGTCTTCCGCAAATTTCGAAAATCAAACGGACTTTTAAAAACCCAAACACCAGTTTTTCTCACGCTCACCGGGCTTCAGGCTGCTCTGAAGCTGGGAGGGTAGCGCTGGTTGGGAATCACCTCATCCCGAGCAGATTGCGGTGAGAAATCATTTTATTTATATTAATTTCTTCCTACGGACAGTGATTTTTGCATTTATCCGGTGGTCAACATGTGTCCCTTAAGACCCTGTATTTTTTTGTCCCTAAGCGGCTGAGCTAATTGCTGTCGTTCTCCTGTCGCAATATTGCGTTGGTGAGTTTAAGAGGGGATGGAGAAACGACCACGAGCGAGTTGTCCACCGATGGGTGCAGTTGGCTCTGTCTGCATCACTCGAATCATTCCAGTTTGTGCAACCGTTGCGTTGCGGCCGGGAGCGTTTTCTATTGGAACGTGTCGTTGTGTTTTAATGCAATCAATAGCCGTAACCTCCCGTGTATGAAATTAATAAGCCCAGAGGTAAAGCACAGTGCACATCTGGTAATTATTATGTCTGGAAGTGGTTGCTGCATTAATTGCTAGCAGCGGCGAGTAATACAGCCTTCCTTAATTTCATGGCTTCTTCATATGAAGATGCCGTAAACAGAATTTTTGCACTCTATTATATCAGGGCTCTTCCTCCTTTTTATTAAGAATGGATCACTGTGAAAATATTTAGAGCTCCCTTAGCTCATGTAGAGCTGTTACAATTTTGGATCCTTTGTCCGTAAACAAAAAGTTGCTGAAAAACAGTGGGTCTGCAACCTAGGAAAGCTCCATGTAAGTCTCCTCTGGACTCATCTAGGGTCACAGAACAAGCCTGTGGCCGATGCCAGCGAGGGACCCCGCTCGCGGCCTGCGTCCCCAAATCTTGCAGAAGAAGTCGAGTAGGTGACTTGGCCTCGTTGCTGACATAACTGAGACTCATAAAAATCAGACGCTTTCAGAGTAGTGTCTACAGCTGAAGTTAACTTAAAAATATCACAAATTCAGCCTTCCTTGCTTGTAAAAAAAAAAAAAAAGTGTTTTAGTAGTATAAATATGATTTTCCTTTTAAAAAACCAGACATTTTAAATTAGCGTACCATATAGGCTACTGAGAATCTTCAGAACATTGGTCCTTTCCATTCTGAACCAGGGAAGCCAGAAAATTCTTAAGGTCTGTGCACGCTTGGAGATCCCTCCTGTCTATCAGTGAGACACTATTAACGTCAAGGGCAAAGTGGCATTAACGCTTCAATCCACGCTTGCTTTATATATTGAAAAATCAGTGAACTTATCATGGTCCCCCCAAGACCATAAGGGGAAGCTCCAAAGAGTTTAATCCGGTTTCTTTCTTCACCCCTTGCATAAGATCTTCATTTTCTGTAATACTTACAAGATAAATGACTGGCTGAAAATGGGCTAATTTGGAGTAATAGGTAATAATAGCAATGGAATTGTGTAAATGCAAATATAACATAGGAAATGTTGGGTTTTCAGAAGCACTGGTGAGGCTTTCATGGGCTTCAAGATTATGGTGGCAGTTGTGGTTTTTAAATCCAATATTTGATGTATTTTTATTGTCTCCTTTACATCCTACTCATAGTTTGATCCCAGTTCTCTAGGAAAAAAGCATCCTGCTCGTACATAGGGCTTTGATTATCTTACTGGAATCCATAGAAGGAAATTTCACCCAGAGATGAAGGAACCCAGCAAGGGCTGGGTGTTGCACAAGGAGAAGACAAGGTAGCTTGGGAGGGTGGTGCCTTGGGTGAGCGACTTGAGTAACAGTGATTCTGCAGCTCAGGAATGAGGTGCCTTGGCCAAGATGAAGACGAAGGGTGGGCTAGCACGGGATACTCCTATTCCCAAGCCACCGTCTACATGGAGACTAATATTTACATGGAGGCTTAACATCTGTCCCCTCCACCCCTGAAACCTCTTCTAGTTACCTTCTGGAAGCCGCCTTCTGGATTCAGTCACTTCATTCCAGCGTAATTGCTTTCTTCACAATTATACTGGAATGAAATCACCTTATTCTGGAGTTACCGTGGCTGCTTCGGAAGCGCTATTCCATACTAGCGTTAGGCAGGTCAGCCTTCCCCGGTCTGGACAGTGGTTTGGTTATCCAAAACCAGTTTTGAGAATAAACTAAAATGTTCAGATGACATTCAGAGGACCATAAAAAGTCCTATCACAGAATCACATGGGGTTGGAAGGGACCTCTGGAGATCATCTAGTCCAACCCCCTGCCAAAGCAGGTCCACCCAGAGGACGTTGCACAGGAACGTGTCCAGGCGGGGTTTGAATGTCTCCAGAGAAGGAGACTCCACCACCTCTCTGGGCAGCCTCTGCCAGGGCTCTGACACCCTCAAAGGAAAGAAGGTCCTCCTCATGTTGAGATGGAACTTCTTGTGTTCAAGTTTGTACCCGTTTCCTCTTGTCCTGTCCCTGGGCACCACTGAAAAAAGACTGGCCCCATCCTCCTGACACCCACCCTTGAAGTATTTATAGGCCTTGATCAGATCCCCCCTCAGGCTTCTCTTCTCCAGACTCAAAAGACCCAAGTCCCTCAGCCTTTCCTCATCAGAGAGATGCTCCAGGCCCCTCATCATCTTTGTAGCCCTCTGCTGTCCCCTCTCCAGCAGTTGCCTGTCCTTCTTGAACTGGGGAGCCCAGAACTGGACCCAGTGCTCCAGCTGGGGTCTCCCCAGGGCAGAGCAGAGACCCTATCTACCCAGCCAGGAGAAATGTACTAGGTAATAATATCAATTTAATTGTATAAATGCAAACATAATAGTATTATATTAATTAATGTTATATGCTATTGTGTAATAGTATTATATTAATACGATAATAGACGTTGTCAGTGATTCTGAGACTTAATTCTTCAAACCAAGAGAAATGTCAAAAGGAAAATAAACCCTTTTAGGAGGAAAGCGATCAGCGGCAAAGAGTTTCGCTGGTCCCCAGTGGGTTTGCCATCCCCTGGTGTCCCTTTGTCCCCACCGTTACAGCCCCGTACCCGGCCGAGCCGATTAACGTCTCAGCCTTGCCCGTGGCAGCTTGTGGATTGTAATTAACTCCTTCCCGTTAAGACAGCGGATGAGAATTTGTGCAGTTACACGCCGAGGCTGTAGAAGATGGAAATAGTGTCCTGTAACAACAGCTGTTAAAGGTGGAGGGGTGTTTCGAGGTCTGGGCAGCGCAGGGGATGGCGGAGGGTTGGTTATCGGGATTTTCAAACGCATCTTGTGGCCAGGTAATTAAGAAAGTTGTTCATTCGTGTTTGTGATTAAAGTTGGTAACCCCAACAAAACAAAAAAAAGGGGGGGGTGTGTGAAAGAGCTGTTCCACGAGTAGCCTGGGATAGAGCGGCCCTGGTAGGAGCACGGAATTGGCTGCTCAGCATTTGCTAAGGGTTTAGCAACTTTTTTTGCCTCCCCCCGTCCCACCCCGGTGTTAAAAACTAGGAAGGGAGTATGAAGGGAAGTGTAACGGAGCACAAGTCTTATGAGGAGAGGCTGAGGGAACTAGGGTTATTCAGCCTGGAGAAAAGGAGCTTGAGGGGAGACCTTCTCGCTCTCTCCAACTCCCTGAAAGGAGGGTGTAGAGAGGCGGGGGTCGGTCTCTTCTCCCAAGACACGGGCGACAGGACTAGAGGAAACGGCCTCAAGTTGCTCCAGGGGAGGTTCAGGTTGGATATTAGGAAAAATTTTTTCACTGAAAGGGTTATCAGACATTGGAATGGGCTGCCCAGGGAGGTGGTTGAGGCACCATCCCTGGAAGTGTTCAAAAGACAGGTTGACGTGGTGCTGGGAGACATGGTTTAGTGACGGTGTTGCATTTTGTTGTTTTGTGGGTGTTTATTTTTGTCAGTTAGGTTGATGGTTGGACAAGATGATCTTGAAGGTCCCTTCCAACCTAGAAGATTCTGTGGTTCTGTGATGGTAATGACCAGTGGTCCTGGTTAACATTCGCCTTTTCTCCTGAAACAGGGCAACGGTTACGAAATTGCTGTTGTGTGAAAATATCCAGGTATCGAAAGAGGAATCTTAAGAAATAAATATGTAATTCTTTCTGCATCCTGTAGGGAGCAGAAAAATATTTCTGTAATGGCCAGAAGGGCTGTCCATTGCAATGATCTTCTCCTTCCTTGAATGAGGAGAGTCTGGTTGTGCCCTACTGGTGGCATAGTCAGGATGAGAGGGGTCCTTCAGCATCTTCATCTCGTGTCCCTTGAAAGATGCCCCAACCAGACGGAGGCTGTTTTGCAGCGATGAGCAGGAGCCAACCCTGTTAGGAATATCGTTTTGGTGGAGATAAAAGTGGTAAGCGGTGGCATTTGCCTACTGTCACCCAGGATGAGGAACGTTTTCCTTCCTGCTCCTCTCCAGATGGCAGAGCATCCTCGCGCAAGGCGCTGCCGGTGGTGATAAATGGAGGCGGGGGGGCGGGGGGAGGGCGCTGATGTTAGATGCTCTGCAAACTTTGTGGAGGGGAAGGGTCGGTAGATGACATACAAACTCCAGTCACCAAAAGGAGCGGGGGTTGCCAAAAGAGATCAATCAAACATTTCTTTACGCGCCGCTGAAGTCTGGTCTTGGCCTTTCCTTGCGCTGTGAAACACCCAACGAGACGGGGAGTGAGCGTAGCAACAATCTGATTTTTTTCCCTGTGAGCTCTTGAGACGCCGCGTCGCCTGTCAGTGCATCTGCTTTGATTTAGCGGCGTGAGTTCAAAACAAAGAAATACTCCCTAAATTTAATTTTTCAGTGGCGCGTATAGAGCTAGGGTCATTCTCTTGCTTCATAGGAAGGAAAGGGGCAGGCGTAGAGACTTTGAGCAGCAGAATTCAAACTTTACACAGATTCTAACACAGAATCATAGAATGGGTTGGGTTGGAAGGGACCTTCAAGACCATCCAGTTCCAACCCCCTTCCATGGGCAGGGACACCTCCCACTCAGACCAGGTTGCACTCTGTCTTCGTGTCAGCGGTTCTTTGTCTCCGGCTACTTTGAGTTGGTTGATTTCAGTGGTTTAAGGAAGGTACTACAAGAAAGAAATATAAAATACCGAGGCAGAAGGCAAGCACTGAAGAAATGAGAGGATGGGAAAGCAGGGAGAGACTCTCCAAGTCACTCCCCATAGTAACGGGTCCCCGACGCTGGTAAACAACATTTTGCGTGTCTACGTTTCTCCGAGCTACTTCCATTCTGCGCCCTGCATGATGTGAACTCTCTTAACCTTCCCGAATTATCCCATTTTTTATTTTATTTTTATTTTTTTGGAAAGAGAGCGCCGAGGAGCTTCCCTGCCCAGAGCTTGCAGAGCTTTGCTGGCTTCCCAGCGGCTTGGCAGGAACCCAACGCTCGGGAGCAGCCCAGAACTCCCCATCCAGGACATCTTACGGGAGGGCTCCGAGCCAGAGCCCAGCCCCTATTAACTTAGGAGCTATACATCGACTCAAGCTAAAGAACGTTTCCCAGGTTTCCCTCCTCCTCCATACCCCCCGAAAGCCGCCTTATATTGTGTTTTTTGGTTCTTTTCGGTACGTTTTTCGCCGCCGTGGCTGAATCTGCTCCGCATGTGTTGCACAGCCTTCCCCCTCCTTCGGCGCATATGTCGGGAGGCTGATGAAAAGCCCAGTGCCAAACGCGCTGCGTGCGCGTGACGTGGTGTTTCCAAATATCTTGCAACTTCGGTCAAAGCAAAGTAAAATTACGCTGAAACGCTCTGACTTTTCCCTTTTTTTTTTTCCCCTCCTAAAGTATTGACCTCTTTTTTTTTTTTTTTTTAAAAAATAAAAATACATAATGCGGGCATATATAAGACTATAATGAGGGCGTAATAATAATATAATGAGGGCAACGATTTTATCCCAGAAGGTCCAAGATTTGGCACGTTCTGAACAACTGAATACAAGGAAAAGGGAGAACAAAACAAAACAAAACAAAAAAAAAAATCATATAACCGACTTCCAATTATACCGGTCCAATTGCTCTTCCACTTTTAAGGTTCAGCTGTCTTTTCTGAATTAGTCTTATTAAATTAAGTTTCCGTAACATGTGGCAGATTGAGGAAAACAGTCCTCGGAAGATTTCTGCCCGGGTTGACAGATGAACTAGATAATGGAGTATAATCTTTTCCATTTTCATGATTTGACACATTTTCACTTCTGTGTGTATGTTTAAATCAAGGAATCAAAATAAATTGGAGTACAGACTATAAATCCCAGACAAAATTACAGCTTTCATTGCAGCGTTGGGTTAAATGTAAACAGCACGAGTGTTAGAGCTATCTTTTAATTAAATGCATAAATTAGAGAAATGTCTTGAATGTTTACAGCGACTACACCAAGAAGGGAGAATGGGGAAGAAATGTACTTCGTCAGCTGATGGCTGCCTCCGCTGCATTCCCGCACTGGGTTTAATTTTGTCACAACCTTTGGTACAAGTTGCAACGCCGCTCTCCGGTTGATTTACGGGCTGTTTTGTTCCTGCTTTAGGGTGATTAGTGATGTAGATGGCTTTTTCCTGGCCAAGCAGGGGATTTCTCACGTCTCTCGGCCTCGCCGCTGAGGATTCTGCTGTTGGGATTTAGGGGGAGCTGGTTTAGGTCCCCCGGCCGTTCTTGTAGCTGTATTTTTTTTTTTTAGTATCAGATGGTTGCATTGAATATTGAATCCATGTGGATTTAGGCTGGGCTTGTGGTTCTTAAGATTGTAACGCTCAACCCACAAACTGTTGAGCTGGCAAAGAAGGAATGATTGTTCTTGACCCTTGTTCTCATGTTGACTCCTTACCCTAATGTATATACGCTATATTCTCTTTTAGCCCAGTGCCAGGTGGAACATGCAAAACACATTGAAAACTGAAAGGTGAGGGATTTTGATACAGGAAGAAATTTCTCACTCTGAGGGTGGTGAGACCCTGGCCCAGGTTGCCCAGAGAAGCTGTGGCTGCCCCATCCCTGGAGGGGTTCAAGGCCAGGTTGGAGGGGGCTTGGAGCAACCTGGTGTGGTGGGAGGTGTCCCTGCCCGTGGCAGGAGGTTGGAACTGGATGATCTTTAAGGTCCCTTCCAACCCAAACCATTCTATGATTCTGTGATAAAGACCATACTAATGCTTCAAGTAGGTGCTGAGTGTTTCCAGAAGCTAAGTTGAATGTGCTATCACGACCTTCATGTCCTACGTGAATGGAATAGAGTATAGAACAGAATATAGAATAGAATATTGAATAGAAAATATAGAAGAGCGTATAGAATATAGGATATAGCCTATAGAATATAGCATATAGAATATAGCATATGGGACATAGCATATAGGGTAGAGTATATAGAATATATGCTATATAGAATATAGCATGTAGAATATAGAGTATCGTGTAGAATAGAGAATAGAATGAACAACCTAAAAAACCCCTTTAAGAAAGGGCACCCTGGTTATACGTTGAGGTGAACTTAAAGGCCCCTGGCTTGGGTATACCCCCCCTGGCTTGGGTCTGTCTTCACAGGACTCTCAGCATGAGGGCAAATCCAAAAAAACAACAAAAAAAATAAAGCTGCGAACTCCACATCCGCAAAATAAAGAGCACAAACATCCACATTTGGCACCGATCCCTGGGCTGGCGGTCCCGGAGGAGATAAGGCTGCAGTCTGGCACCGCGTCCTCCGGTTGGGAGAGGTTTTACTGTCATTTCGCGTTGCGCTCCTCGAGCCAAATAAATTGGATTTCCTGCGCGTAGCGGGGTAGGGCTGCTCACCTCCCGGCGCGACTCGGCTCTTTGCTGAGGCTTGGAATCCTTCAGGAGGGGGGGAATACGTCCGTCGGGGTGTGCGTTTTCCAGTTGGGGGAGGTTAGGGAGCCAAAGGGCCGCCGACTCAATAGGGGTGTTAGTCAGCACGTCCTGAACCTGGGGCAGATAAGGGTCCACTTCCTCAGCTGCCCTGATCCGAGAGTTAACGGTTGGTGACAGCGAGTCTGTCCCTGTTCTTAAGTCATTGTTATCATATTTTTATTATATATATTTTTTTTGGGGGGGGGGTGGGGGGGCCGTAATATTTACAGGTCTGGCTCTCTCAGATTAAAAATAAAAGTCCAAAATCAAAGGGAGGTCTTCCTCCACGAGCGCTCGGGGCTGGGAGGATGGGGGAAGGATGTTTGGGCTTGGCTTGTCGCCCCCCCGCCTCCGTCACGGTGCGAGGGACCGGAGGAGGACGTCGGCTGGGGCTTCATCCTCTTTGCGGCTGCTCTTATGCAAAAGTCAAACCTCGTAAAACGAGATGTGTGGTGAATAATCCGCCTCCTTGAGGAGATTAGCACCTTGAGAAGGCGCTAAACTCAGCGGGGAGGGGGGGTTGTCGTTTCCCTGGTTGATGCACAGAGTCGAGGGGGTGTTTTGGGACCCCTCTGGGGTGATAACGGAGAGGAGCTTGGTCCCAGTTGTCCAAAGCAATGTTCTTTTTGGCTTGGTGGGGATGTTTTGGATGCTGCTGCAGCATTGCACCAATTTCCAGTGAAAGCATGTCTGGGACCTCGTCACTGGGAAAATATGCAAACTTGAATCACGCTGCTCTTCTCCTGCCACCTTTTGTGTTGGGGGAATATGTTCCACGCAACTGAAGGAGAAAACAAACAACTGCGACATTGTACTAACTCTGAATTTTGGTTGAAAGAGAAAAGCGGGTGAAAAGAGCATTTTAACCTCTCAATCCTCTGCCTTTGTGCTTCGACTGGGTAATCTCAAGACTGTGTTAGGGCAGCAGAGAGGGCTCATGTAGGTAGTTTCCAAAAGGAAAAATCCTTCAACTATGAAATTAGTGTGGTTTATGGTCTCTGCATACTTCGGTCCCTTCCCCTAGCAAGAGTCTGAAGAGCAAGGAGATGAAAATTGAAAGAGGGGAGATTTAGAAAAGATATTAGGAAGAAATTTTTCACTCTGAGGGTGATGAGACCCTGGCCCAGGTTGCCCAGAGAAGCTGTGGCTGCCCCATCCCTGGAGGGGTTCAAAGCCAGGTTGGACGAGGCTTTGAGCAACCTGTTCTGGTGGGAGGTGTCCCTGCCCATGGCAGGGGGGTGGGATTGGATGGTCTTTATGGTCCCTTCAAACCTCAACCAGTCTGTGATTCTATGAAAATCAGTGCTGGAGACTTCATAGGTGGCCACCAACTCCACCAGCAAGCTCAAGGTGGGACTGTGTCTGTAAAGACGGACAGTGAAAGCTCCAGCTCCTTTCCCAGGGTGGGGGAAGAAAAGTCTAACCCTGGGCATGACAATTCCTATGAAAAAAGTGAGAAAAGAGTAATATTTACATATCACTGGGTCAGAATTTGTACATACACAGGGTTCCTCAGGTGAGTCCCTCCTGCAGCAAGGCAGAGTGCTTGCTCTGGTGCTTTACCAAAACATCAAAATGTGGGTCATATTCTTGAAATTTAATGATTTCCTTCATTGCCATGATTGTAACAAACCCCTGGGCTCATTTCGCGTGGCTGGTAGCACGGCGGACGCCACGGCAAGGGTTTTCTTCGCATAACGGCTGGGTTATTTTTTTGGTGGGAGCAGTTGGAGGTTTATCTGGAGTTTGGGATGGTGCGGTAGCCTAGATGGAGCAATCGTCGGTGATGTTATCTGGAGCGTGAAGCATTTCCACAATAAACAACATTCCTCATATTTTAGACCAGTCTGCTCTCAAAATCAAAACAGCTGCTGTGAAATAACCAGTAGCACTCACTGCTAGAAATTTAAAATAGATAATTGGCTTTCAGATCTATGTACGATACATTCGCCATGTTTTTTAGTATATAACTACACATATTAGTATATATTTATTATTCAGCAGGATTTTTTCCAAACCTATCGTTGTTCATATGCTTCCTAGGCCCTTCTAAAACTTTTCAGGTGAGTTTTTCTTTATTACTAAAGCTTAATAAATTCTATCAATTAGACTAAAAGCGTGTAATTCACTTTTCAGAATGTGATGAGCAGATAGTTGTCTCTGACATGACAACTGGAATACTGGTTGGCATTTATAGTACTGGTTTTGCTTTAAAAAAAGGTTGATGAAGGGAAGACAGCTTTGTAATTTTTATCCAGTAGTTGGAGTAGCCCAGAAACATGAGTTAATTTTTCTCTGCTGTGTTTACCTAGCAGCATTCTCATCACAGAATCACAGGATGACATGGGGTTGGAAAGGACTTTTGGAGATAATCTACTCCAACCCCCTGCCAAAGCAGGGCCACCCAAAGCAGGTCGCACAGGAACGTGTCCAGGCGGGGTTTGAATGTCTCCAGAGAAGGAGACTCCACCACCTCTCTGGGCAGCCTCTTCCAGGGCTCTGACACCCTCACAGCAAAGAAGTTCCTCCTCATGTTGAGATGGAACTTCTTACGTTCCAGTTTGTGCCCATTCCCTCTTGTCCTGTCCCTGGGCACCACTGAAAAAAGCCTGGCCCCATCCTCCTGACACCCACCCATGAAGTATTTATAGGCCTTGATCAGATGCCCCCTCAGGCTTCTCTTCTCCAGACTCAAAAGACCCAAGTCCCTCAGCCTCTCTCCTCCTAAGAGAGATGCTCCAGGCCCCTCATCATCTTTGTAGCCCTCTGCTGTCCCCTCTCCAGCAGTTCCCTGTCCTTGAACTGGGGAGCCCAGAACTGGTCCCAGTGCTCCAGCTGTGGCCTCCCCAGGGCAGAGCAGAGGGGGAGGATGACCTCCCACGACCTGCTGGTCACACTCTTCCTGATGCCCCCCAGGATGCCTTCCTGGGCCACAGGAGGATGTGGAGAAGGATGTGGCCTTCTTGGCCACAAGGGCACATTGCTGGCTCATGGCCATCCTGTTGTCCTGTTCTCTTGTCAGCTATGATATCTCCAAGAGGAGACTTTGCCTTTTCCACCCTTATTTTACCCTCCTTTGAGTTCCTCTGTGTCGTTGCAAATAATCAACTTGCATGGGATGAATTCTTTCAATCTTTGGCAAGTCCTGAACCGTAAAAACCCCTTTTTGTTTTGTATAAGGGTTCCCCCGCTGACCAGGTGATGCTGGGGCTCTGAAGGCACCGTGAGCTTTCTCTGGAGGGACCAAGCATCTCAGCTTCTCGCAGATCTGCTGGTCAATGGTGCATAACCGATCTTCCCCTTCCTTCACTTCCTTGCTAAACTTCCTATTTTCTATCTTTGGCAGAGTGATCCAAACAGTGCACATATGGATTGAGGACAGCTTAAGTTTTTGCCCAATTTGAGACCTTCAAAGAGTTGATTTCCCCCCTCCTCTGTCCCCCTTGATTTACACAACATGCAAAAGTAAGCAAGAGGTTCCAACTGCGTTATTAAAGCCAGTTTCTTTGTTGAAAGTTTACATTTTGCATACCAGAAAAGTGGCAGATTTTCAACTCTCTCATTCATAAAATTCTGGAAAGAAAAAAAAATCAGCCGTGAATCTGCTTTGTTTGCGGGAGAATGGGTTTTGGGAAGTCTTTATAAGGTTGCAGGGTTTAATTCTGAGACTTATTAAATTCCTGGATGTCCAAGCCCTTCTTTGAGCATCATTGACTTGTGATTTATAGTAAAGTGTCCAGAGTCTATTCTTGATTTTAGAACCTTTTCTCAGCAACTGTACAAACCTTCTGTAGAAATTTGGCAGCGAATGAGGGATTTCTAAATGCATTCCAGTTTTAACAAAACTGTTTGCTGCAAACATCCTGGGTTTTGCTGCTGTGCAAAGCTTTGCACGTTATTCTAGAGGAGGAAGGATGGGTTGCGAGCTCAAACGCAGGAAGCTGGGGCTTCAACTCATTTGCATCTTCCTTAGCACTGGTAAAAAAATAGGGTTTGCTGTTATGAAACGTGCATTTTCTGCAAATCCCACGGTAGGCAGACTTATACATCCACTTCATATCAATAAAAATTTTCTGAGTTCATAGATTCACCGAATCACAGGATGACATGGGGTTGGAAGGGACCTCTGGAGATCATCTAGTCCAACCCACTGCCAAAGCAGGTCCACCCAGAGCAGGTCCCACAGGAACGTGTCCAGGCGGGGTTTGAATGTCTCCAGAGAAGGAGACTCCACCACCTCTCTGGGCAGCCTCTTCCAGGGCTCTCCCACCCTCAAAGTGAAGAAGTTCCTCCTCATGTTGAGATGGAACTTCTTATGTTCCAGTTTGTGCCCGTTTCCTCTTGTCCTGTCCCTGGGCACCACTGAAAAAAGCCTGGCCCCATCCTCCTGACACCCACCCGTGAAGTATTTATAGGCCTTGATCGGATCCCCCCTCAGTCTTCTCTTCTTCAGACTGGAAAGACCTAAGTCCTTCAGCCTTTCCTCAGCTGAGAGATGTTCTAGGCCCCTCATCATCTTTGGAGCCCTTTATCCCCCTTTTGTGCAGTGGTGCTCTTTAATGGGTCCAGGGATTAGTCTGGTTTTCAGATTTTAATTCCCTAAATTCAAATTCACACGAAGGATTTTACTTCTTTATCTGAGTAGTTGGTGCCTGTACGTAACAGGATCGCGAGCGCTCAAGCGAGGTCAGGCACTCGAACCGTCTTTGTGAGTCAGGCCTGTAGCTGTCTTCTTTCTGAGCGTTTAAATCTTTTCTTGGTTAGTTTTATTTCCGTTTTACCTGTCCTCATTTTGAGGTTGGTTGTTTTTTGCTCAGATCCCTCACCTGTGTTCTTTCTTCTAAAGAACTCCTCCGTATTTTCAAAGAATTATTGTCGTCGCAGGTTAAGCTCTGCAGTAGATGAAGGTTCTATTTTTTTTGTTGGTAGCACCTCATCTGCACATCACCCTTCATACTCAAGCGTAAAGTACAGTTATGTGTATCAGTCTCTAGTCCTTTTTCTCTTATTATTTGGCAAAACCAGCATATATTGTATTTTCGAGCAGCCCTTTCATGTTCCCGTTGCCGTTCCCCGTCTCTCTGGTCTGGCAACAAGTCACAACTCTGGCTCCTGGCTGTTGAGCTTTCATCCGGGGAACGTTCTGCAAAGCTGTGTATCCGTCCCCAGAGCGTGGTACACAGAACAATCCTCACGTGGCAAGCAAATCGTAATTATAACTGTAAATCCTCAGATTGTGAACATATATGTATAACACGTACATTATGTAGAGGTTAAAGATGTTTAAGAGCGGATAATATGTGAGCCGTGCTTTAGGCTTTCATCTTCTTACTATCTTTTTTTCCCATTCTTAAGTTTTTCCAGGTAGACACAATATCCCCGAAGCTGAGCCTATTTTCTCAAATTGATGGCTTCAGGGATTTCCTCTGGATCGGCTCTTTGGTGGCACATTTTCAGCCAGGTTTGCTGAAGAAGCTGCTGATCAGTGGTCCAATTTGTTTACTGTCCTGTCTAGAAGGAGCCCAGAGTGAGATGTTTCTGAGGTGGAACCAGGAGAGCCTGAAGTGGGTGCCTGGCCTCATCCTAAGCTCAAATTTATACTTTTATACAGTGCTTTGGGAATTTGTAGATTAACGATTTGGCATGAAAGCAAAAATAATTTTTGCAGCTGGAGTACTGCGTCCAGCTTTGGAGTCCTCAACACAAGAAGGATGTGGACCTGTTGGAACAAGTCCAGAGGAGGCCATGGAGATGCTGCGAGGGCTGGAGCCCCTCTGCTATGAGGACAGGCTGAGAGAGTTGGGGGGGTTCAGCCTGGAGAAGAGAAGGCTCCGGGGAGACCTTAGAGCCCCTTCCAGTCCCTCAAGGGACTCCAGGAAAGCTGGATCAGGGAGGGGAGCCATAGGACGAAGGGGGAAGGGTTTGACGCTGAAAGAAGGGAGATTGAGATGAGATCTGGGGAAGAAATTCTTTGCTGTGAGGGTGGTGAGACCCTGGCCCAGGTTGCCCAGAGAAGCTGTGGCTGCCCCATCCCTGGAGGGGTTCAAGGCCAGGTTGGAGGGGGCTTGGAGCAACGTGGTCTGGCGGGAGGTGTCCCTGCCCATGGCAGGGGGATGGAGCTGGATGGTCTTTAACGTCCCTTCCAATCCGAACCATTCTATGATTTGGAGCTATTGCCATTAATCAGCAATATTTCCTAGCTATAAGGAAAAGAAACAAGTGTGTGTTTGTTCATCCCTGACTCTCTGGAAGGACTTTCAAGCTGTCAGGGTTTGCCATCCTACCCTAGAAAGAAATGCAGTCGTTTTCTTTTTACCAATTTTTTGTGCCCTGGCAGGGTTACTGCAAATATCTCACTTTTTTTAATTCATTGTGTCTTTACCAATAAACATCTAGGCACAGCCGTTCGGTTGATTTTTCGCAAACTGACCTGGCTTCTCAGTACTCTATTAAAAAAAGAATAAAGTGATAGTTGCTGAACTCTCACCAGAGGCACGTCTGCCTCTCTGGTGGGAATTCACATTTTACGGGGCGAATCCACCGTCCGCTCCCTGAGCATTTCTTTTCCCGCGGTTACAGTTGTGCAAACCTTTGCTCCCAGTGATCTGAAAACCGCAATCACGTTATCAGTGATGCTGACTTCTTCAAACACTTTGTCTCTCTGTAGATAAAACTTCCCGGCCCTTCTGGATCGGGAGGATTGTGTCTGGTTAGATGAGTATGGGTTACTTAATTAATTTTAATCCTCGGGAAAAATGTTATTTTCTACTAGTGCTCATGTGATTGCCCAATCTGGGGATATTTAGCCCCTGATTTTTTGGGCTCTTTGGGTTTTGAAGCTCTTCTTCTCGTCTTGAGTTTTCTGTTTCTTTTGCAAAACCTCCTGACGCCTTCCGAGCCGCCGTTTTCTCCTCCGTCTTTAAATTTGCACCTATTCCTTACGCAGATCTTTGATCGAGATGTGCAGCTCGTGCTCAGTCTAGCAGATTTCCTGTTTGCTTCCTTCATCTCCTCACCATCATCTTCTGCTGGGCTTGCCTGCGCTTCGAGCCTGAGAAGGAGAGAGACAAAGATGATATCGGGCAGGTGTGGTGTAGCCCGTACAGACATTTCACCAAAGCCACGGCGACTTTCTGTCTTAAGTCAAAAGGAAGCGCTGTAGATGCAAAGAGAACCAAAGAGAGATGAAATGGCGTTATCTCCCCAGAAGAATTAAGTAATTGCCAAAAATTCAAGCCATCGGTATCTTAGAAGAAGTACTGAGAAATTTTCTTCCCTAAATTGTGCTCTGTCAAAGCACTTAAATGCTTATATTTACATAAAAATTAAATATATCAATGTTTACGTGTATATATCTGTACCGTGAACAGTGTTGAGTTGTTTTCAAGGCCATTAATTTGACTCAAGACTGGGATTTTGGAGACCAGATTTCAAAGTGGTGGTGTGGGTTTGGCAGACCAGTATAAGAGCAGACCTTACAGGTTGGTACATTTAGTGCGTGGCGGGTTGTAGAACTAAACCTTGCTGGGGTAAATACTCATTATGGCCCCAATAATAAAGACTTGGGACGATGCTGGATGGGAACCCTTATTTTCTTATTTTTTTTTTCTTTGCCAGTTGATGTATTTTGCTAATAAGGTCCAATCCAGCAGGTGCTCCCCAGGCAATATTACTAAATTTAGCTGAAGCAATATGAAACACGTAATTTGCCTTCGTGTCCTTAAGTTACCAAATAACACTCATGGTAAGCTTTTCAAATTCCATTTTCAGAAAGACTTTGAAGCTTCGGATTGCTGGAAAGTTAATGTGAATTTGACTGTCAAATGTGTTCAGACTCCTTTGGAAATGGGGCTTTTCTCCTAAACCAGTTGTGTGCTTTCGAAAATACCGACTCTCATTGGGTTGCTGTTTCAGAAACCAGTGTTTCTAACCGAGGAAAAGAGGATTCTCCAGTCTTAATTTAATCCAGTTCTTTGATTTCTTTCTTTTCTAGTGGGAGGTGTCCCTGCCCACAGCAGGGGGGTTGGAACTTGATGATCTGTAAGTCACTTCCAACCCAAACCATTCTATGATTCTATGATTTTCCATAGTGACTGCCCCATTTATTTGATGAAGGCTGATTTTTGTCCAGTAAAGCATCTAGATTGGTAAAGATCATCGAATCATAGAAGGACATAGAATCATAGAATTGTCCAGGTTGGAAGGGACCTTTCAGATCATCGAGTCCAACCATCAACCCAACACTGACAAAACCACCACTAACCCATGTTCCTCAGCACCACGTCTGCCCGGCTTTTAAATACCTCCAGGGATGGTGACTTCACCACTGCCCTGGGCAGCCCATTCCAATGCTTAAAAACCCTTTTGGTGAAGAAATTTTTCCTAATATCCATCCTAAACCTCCCCTGGCGCAACTTGAGGCCATTCCCTCTTGTCCCATGGCCTGTTCCTTGGGAGAAGAGACCGACCCTCCCTGGCTACACCCTCCATTCAGGGAGTTGTAGAGAGCGAGAAGGTCTCCCCTCAGCCTCCTTTTCTGCAGGCTGAACACCCCCAGCTCCCTCAGCCGCTCCTCGCAAGACTTGTTCTGCTAAGGCTTTGCTTCATCCCTCCTAAAGCAGCTCCATCTGCCCTCGCTTAGGTTATCTGAGTGGAGATCGCCCACTGGCGTGACGCTGCAGCCCGACAGCCGCTCTGGTGGTTCTATATGTGAAGGGAAGGGGATTTTTATTTATGTATTTATTTATTTATTTAACGTACGGCTCAAGTCTTGTAGCTCGCATGCCATGGAGTTGCCTGGAGCCTTGCCAGGTGCTGTTGGCTGGGCCTGATGCTGTCTGCCTAATCATTAACTGCAAAAACAACAACAACAACAACAACAAAAAAAAAAAAACCCAAAAAAGAAAAAAAAAAAAAACCCCCGATGTTGTTGAACTTTTGCGGTCGGGGAGTTATTGCAGTTCAGTTCTGCATCTGTTCATCGGACTTCCTGTGGTTTTTCATCGAATCATATGATTGACAGCGCAGACAGTCGGCAGAGTTCTGGGCGTCTGTCTCGTTTGTACCCTCGGTCCCAACCGCTAAATCTGACTTCTGTATTGTCTGGCAGAAGAAAACAAGATAGGGTGCTGTGGTAGGTTGATTCACCGGAGCCGATAAGCGGTGTCGGTATTTAAATTGTGCAGTTCCAGACCTGGCGTTACCTCCAGCTCTCGGGTTTTCAAGTACCGTTTCAGGGCGGTTTCTTTCAAAATGACCTGGGGTTGTCTCTGCTTGGGTGGTGACTGGAGAGAAACGCAAATAACGGCTCCGCCGGACCCACTTCCCATCTCTGGAGGGGTTCAAGGCCAGGTTGGGGCTTTGAGCAACCTGGTCTAGTGGGAGGTGTCCCTGCCCATGGCAGGGGGGTTGGAACTGGATGGTCTTTAAGATCCCTTCCAACTCAAACC